>NW_028249862.1:1280000-1455473 GCF_964263255.1 Lissotriton vulgaris | reverse complement strand
TAAAAAATCCTACATATGATATACTACACGAGAACTACTCTACATAAATTACAGAGAGCGGATCACCCTTATTGTCTCAGGGGTTGCGGTGAGGAAGGCACTTTCATACACACACTTTGGAGTTGCACGGGCATCGTGAGTTATTGGCAACGGGTACTCCGCACCATCGCACAAACACTTGACACCTCACTGACACTAGACCCACGTGTGTGCTTGCTGAATGTGTGGGGGCCTACTGATTTAACATTTTATGGTAGGAAGTGGACCACGATAGGCCTCATGACGGCCAAACGGGACATTGCACAAAAATGGGGGACGGCAGAGCTCCCCACCTTGGCACAATGGAGTAGAAACATGGATATGCTCATGCTAACAGAGAGGGCGGTATACAAACTGAGAGCCAATCCGCATAAGTGGAATGGAATTTGGCAGCCCTGGAACACGAACAGAGGGGACATTTGCGAACCATTGCCGGAGGACGATATTGATAGCTCTGAGGATGAGGAAGACATTGAGTAACGGCCAAGGGCTACAGAGGGTAGCACGCACAAGGGGTACGGGCTTAGTTTGATACAGTAGGACCTGGTGGGAGGAACGGTTAAAAGGAGGGGTGTAATCATGTGCGGCTTGCAGATATAGCGTCCAGCAGGGTAGCGTTGATATCGGTCAGTAAAGTATACATTAAGTATGTTCACACTGAGTCATGTATTGAGTTTCTTAGTTTTACATAAAATACAAAATGCAAGTTATTATTATGTATGTATCGAATTCGTTCCTATTGATCAAACAACCTAATGGACCGATAATATAACAACGACCTGGGAAGGCTTGAATGCATGTAAGTGGACCATTCGTATGACACCTTTTATGTCGGCCTCAGGGTTGTAGGCACGGATATGTACTGTTGTTGGAAATGTCTATATAATCTTGCAATAAAAAAAAAAAAGATTGTATTTGTGCAGGAAGGGACACCTTCCGACACATAATCAATCTTCCCCTGCACGCAGACACCTTTACACTATGGTGGAAGGGTGCCTGCGTTTGCACTAAGCTGCTAAACTTAGTGCCAACGCAGGGGAAACTCAAGACTGCACAATATTCTTGTAAATATGGTGCAGTCATGCGTTTCTGAAGTGGCAGAGTGAGGAGTTAAGCCATGACGTCTAACTCCTCACTCTGCCACTTCTTTGTACATATGGCCCCTTGTTTCATAACAAAGCCGGTAAAATGCTTGCAGCCATTCTTAAACTTAATAACTGCAACAACCAAATGTCTCCCATTATGGCTTGTGATGACTCACAGAAATTGAAAACTAAGTTCAAGTTCAAGTTCAGGAATTTGTATAGCGCACTACTCACCCAGGGGGTCTCAAGGCGCTTGAGGGAGGGTGTGTGCATTACTTATCGAATAGCCAGGTTTTTAGCTGCTTTCTGAAGGAGAAGTGGTTCAGTGTAAGGCGGAGGTGAGTGGGGAGAGAATTCCAGGTTTTGGCCGCTAAGTAGGAGAAGGATCTTCCTCCCATGGTGGATCTATTGATGCGCGGAATTGCGGCGAGGGCTTGATTGGATGATCGTAGTTGGCGGGTGGGTGTGTAGAAGGACAATCGTGTGTTGAGGCATTCAGGTCCTAGGTCGTAGAGGGCCTTGTGTGCGTGGGTGAGGAGACGGAACGTTATTCTCTTGTTGACGGGGAGCCAGTGGAGGTCTTTCAGGTGACCGGAAATGTGAGCTTGACGGGGGATGTCCGAAATGAGACTGGTTGAGGCGTTTTGGATGCGTTGGAGTTTTTTTTGTAGTTTGGCTGTGGTTCCGGCGTAGAGGGTATTTCCATAATCCAGTCGGCTAGTGACCAGTGCGTGGGTGACGTTTCGGTGGGAATCCAACGGAAGATTTTTTTGAGCATGCGAAGGATGTTGAGTTTGCAAAAACAACAGGTGATGGACCGAATGAGGATCAATGTCACACATTCAACCCAGTCAAAAGATCTGGGTCCTAATCCATCGTTTTTTTGCACTCCACACCACCCTGGGTTAGACAATGGCGATATGCAAATCAGCTCTGACCCTGTGCCCCATGGGAACAGTCCAGTCCGAACTACAAAAGCCATGTCCTTCCCAGACCGGAATCAAGCATCCGAGGACCGGACCGCTTTCGAGGTAACACCTCTCATCAGCCCGGCTAGCTTGACTCCAGTGGTGTGGAGTGCCTGGGACCCACGTCTGGGCATCCCCAGTACACTTATAGCGAGTTTGCAAAAACAACAGGTGATGGACCGAATGAGGATCAATGTCACACATTCAACCCAGTCAAAAGATCTGGGTCCTAATCCATCGTTTTTTTGCACTCCACACCACCCTGGGTTAGACAATGGCGATATGCAAATCAGCTCTGACCCTGTGCCCCATGGGAACAGTCCAGTCCGAACTACAAAAGCCATGTCCTTCCCAGACCGGAATCAAGCATCCGAGGACCGGACCGGTTTCGAGGTAACACCTCTCATCAGCCCGGCTAGCTTGACTCCAGTGGTGTGGAGTGCCTGGGACCCACGTCTGGGCATCCCCAGTACACTTATAGCGAGTTTGCAAAAACAACAGGTGATGGACCGAATGAGGATCAATGTCACACATTCAACCCAGTCAAAAGATCTGGGTCCTAATCCATCGTTTTTTTGCACTCCACACCACCCTGGGTTAGACAATGGCGATATGCAAATCAGCTCTGACCCTGTGCCCCATGGGAACAGTCCAGTCCGAACTACAAAAGCCATGTCCTTCCCAGACCGGAATCAAGCATCCGAGGACCGTACCGGTTTCGAGGTAACACCTCTCATCAGCCCGGCTAGCTTGACTCCAGTGGTGTGGAGTGCCTGGGACCCACGTCTGGGCATCCCCAGTACACTTATAGCGAGTTTGCAAAAACAACAGGTGATGGACCGAATGAGGATCAATGTCACACATTCAACATGTTGAAGCATGAAGATGAGACGGCGTTGACTTGTCTGGTCATCGAGAGGGAGGAGTCTAGGATGAAGCCCAGGTTACATGCGTGATCTGTAGGTATGGGTGCTGTACCCAGGGCCGGTGGCCACCATGAGTCGTCCCAGGCAGAGGGAGATGATCCTAAGATGAGGATTTCCGTTTTGTCCGAGTTTAGTTTTAAACGGCTGTTCTACATCCATTCGGCTACTTTTTTCATTCCTTCGTGTAGATTGGTTTTGGCGGTGTTTGGGTCTTTGGTGAGGGAGAGGATCAGCTGGGTGTCGTCTGCGTAGGAAATGATGTTGAGGTTGTGTTGTCGCGCGATGGATGCGAGGGGACTCATGTAAACGTTGAATAGGGTGGGACTGAGTGATGATCCTTGTGGTACGCCGCAGATGACTTCAGTGGCCTCTGATTTGAATGGGGGGAGGCGGACTCTCTGGGTTCTCCCGGAGAGGAACGAGATGATCCAGTACAAAGCTTTTCCTTGTATTCCGACCTTGCTGAGGCGTTGTATGAGGGTGCTATGACAGACTGTGTCGAAGGCGGCGGAGAGGTCAAGTAGGATGAGGGCAACTGTTTCTCCGTTGTCCAGCAGCGATCGGATGTCGTCTGTAGCTGCGATGAGGGCGGTTTTGGTGCTGTGTTTGGCTCGGAAGCCGGACTGTGAGGGGTCAAGAGAATTGTTGGATTCAAGGAAGGCGGCGACTCGCGAGCTGACTATTGACGGCTTTCTCAATGACTTTGTCAGGGAATGGGAGGAGTGAGTTGGGGCGGTAGTTCTTAAGTTCAGAGGGGTCTGCAGTGGGTTTCTTCAGAAGGGCGCTGAGTTCGGCATGTTTCCAGCTTTCTGGGAAGGTAGCGGAGTTGGAGGAACAGTTGATGACATTGCGGAGATGGGGTGCGATGATGGAGTCTGCTTTGTTGAAAATATGGTGGGGACATGGGTCGGTTGGCGATCCTGAGTGGATGGAGTTCATCAGGCGGATGGTGTCTTCAGTGGTGATTGGGTTCCAGGCGCGAAGGTTGTGAGAGTGCTGTTTTGGTTCGGAGGTTGGTGGAGTGGACTGTTCTTTGGACTGGTTTTCAAAGCTGTTATGTATGTCGGCGATTTTGTTGTGGAAGAAGGAGGATAAAGAGTCGCAAAGGTCTTGGGAGGGAGTGATGTCTTTGGTGCCGGCAGTGGGGTTGGTAAATTCTTTGACAATGTTGAATAGTTCCTTGCTGTTGTGGGCGTTGTTGTCGAGTCGATCCTTGAATGCTGATTTCTTGGTGGATCGGAATAATTGGTGGTGTTTGCGGGTTATCTTCCTTGAAGGTGGTCAGGTTGTCAGTGGTTGGGTTTTTTCTCCAGGTTTTCTCGAGAGTACGGTGGTGATTTTGTTCCAGTTTCTTCGAGGAATAGGTTGTGGGGGGTTGTGGGTCGAGGTCTTTTTGTAGCTGAAGTGAACGCAGCTATGGTCTGTCCAATGGAGAGCTGTGGTGTGATCGAAGGAGATGTGTTTGCTGGAAGTGAAGATAGGGTCGAGCATGTGTCCGGCAAGGTGGGTGGGGGTGTCAACAAGTTGTTTGAGTCCGAGATTGGCCAGGTTGTCCAGAAGGGTGGTGGTGTTGCTGTCGTTTTTCTTTTCCAGGTGGAAGTTGAGGTAGCCCAGTAGAATGTTGTTCTCGGAGGAGAGGGCATGTGGGCTGATGAAGTTAGTGATGTCTTCGTTGAATTGTGTGCGGGTTCCAGGTGGTCTGTAGATAAGGTTGCCTCTAAGTGTGGTCCTGGGGTCGGTGTGGATCTGGAAGTGAAGGTGTTCTGCGGTAGCGAGGTTATCGTCGGAGCTGGTCGTGATTCGGATGGTGTTCTTATGGACGATGGCGATGCCTCCTCCTGTTTGGTTGGTGCGGTCTTTTCGGATGATCTTGTAAGCGTCCGGGATGGCTATGGCGATGTCGGGCGCTGAAGAGGCGTTCATCCAGGTTTCTGTAAGGAAGGCGACGTCCGGCGATGCAGTGTTGAGTAGGTCCCAAAGTTCAGTGGCGTGTCTGTGGACCGATCGGGTGTTCAGCAGGATGCACTTCAGGTGTTTAGAGTCAGAGCTGTGTTTGGAGTTAGTGGATTTGGTGTGGGTCCTGATGCAGGCGAACTTGCAGGAGTGGCAGGCGAAGGGTCCATGGGTGTGTCCTGGGGCAGCATCGCAGCATTGTGGTGTGCGTCCGGGGTTAAGGGCAAAGAGGGTAGCGGGGTCATACGTTATGTGGGTGGAGTGGGTTTTGCGAGCACCAGGGGGTCTGGCGCTGGGCGCAGTCCAGGCGCGGACGGGCGTAGACGGGCTTACCTTTGGCGCACCTTCGGCGTGCATGGGGCGCATTCGCTGCGCGTGAACGCTTCGTGCAAATGCATCTGTCATAAGTGGAGAGTGGAGGGGAGGAGGGGCGAGGGAGGATCAGCTGGGAGGCGGGAGCGGGGTGTAGAGGACGGGCTCCGAGGCACAACAACAACAAAATGGCAGCAAAAGTGAAACTAGAAACAGGATGGGGCACAAAGACAAATTAATGAGCTTAAACAATCTGTGATGAAAGCGCTACAAATATCGATGCACAAAACGAGCAATGCTAACTACAGTCAAAGCTACACAGCGAGCGCTACAACTGGGACTGCGCAAATGAATAAAACAGTGCTTAAGTCAGGTAAAGCGCTATAAATATTACAAATACTCGACAATGCTTATCGCAGTACAGCGCTATGATATACAGCAGCTAGCAGTTATGAAATGCTCAGAGCAAAGCAAAGAGTGCAGCCCAACGATACCACAGGAGAGCAGGGAGCGTGGGGAGCGACCGCTACTGAGAGCGTCAGGACGGTCACAGCGCTTCTGAGGGCGGGGGCCAGGCTATGCAGTCAGTGGGAGGGAGGATCAGCTGGGAGGCGGGAGCGTGATGTAGAGGATGGGCTCCGAGGCACAACAACAACAAAATGGCAGCAAAAGTGAAACTAGAAACAGGATGGGGCACAAAGACAAATTAATGAGCTTAAACAATCTGTGATGAAAGCGCTACAAATATCGATGCACAAAACGAGCAATGCTAACTACAGTCAAAGCTACACAGCGAGCGCTACAACTGGGACTGCGCAAATGAATACAACAGTGCTTAAGTCAGGTAAAGCGCTATAAATATTACAAATACTCGACAATGCTTATCGCAGTACAGCGCTATGATATACAGCAGCTAGCAGTTATGAAATGCTCAGAGCAAAGCAAAGAGTGCAGCCCAACGATACCACAGGAGAGCAGGGAGCGTGGGGAGCGACCGCTACTGAGAGCGTCAGGACGGTCACAGCGCTTCTGAGGGCGGGGGCCAGGCTATGCAGTCAGTGGGAGGGAGGATCAGCTGGGAGGCGGGAGCGTGATGTAGAGGATGGGCTCCGAGGCACAACAACAACAAAATGGCAGCAAAAGTGAAACTAGAAACAGGATGGGGCACAAAGACAAATTAATGAGCTTAAACAATCTGTGATGAAAGCGCTACAAATATCGATGCACAAAACGAGCAATGCTAATTACAGTCAAAGCTACACAGCGAGCACTACAACTGGGACTGCGCAAATGAATACAACAGTGCTTAAGTCAGGTAAAGCGGTATAATTATTTCAAATACTCGACAATGCTTATGGCAGTACAGCGCTATGACATACAGCAGCTAGCAGTTATGAAATGCTCAGAGCAAAGCAAAGAGTGCAGCCCAACAATACCACAGGAGAGCAGGGAGCGCGGGGAGCGACCGCTACTGAGAGCGTCAGGATGGTCACATCGCTTCTGAGGACGGGGGCAAGGCTATGCAGTCAGTGGGAGGGAGGATCAGCTGGGAGGCGGGAGCGGGGTGTAGAGGACGGGCTCCGAGGCACAACAACAACAAAATGGCAGCAAAAGTGAAACTAGAAACAGGATGGGGCACAAAGACAAATTAATGAGCTTAAACAATCTGTGATGAAAGCGCTACAAATATCGATGCACTGATTCTGACAGTGGCCCACGTGGCCCTGTCCTGTACATAATCCCTTGTGAATATTGCCCGTGCCAGTTGGCACCATGTATTTTGTGTGATACTATCTGATGTGTTTTTACAATACAAAAGTTATTTTATAATAACCTTGTGTGGAGTTCCTTTTGTGGTGTGCCTAGAATGTTGTTGCTGTTGTGTGCTGACGCAAATGCTTTACACATTGCCTCCGAGTTTAGCCTTACTGCTTGTGCCAAGCTACCAAGGGGGTGAGCAGGGATTATATTGGCGTGTGACAATATTGCCCTGACTAGAATGGTGGTTTCTGCCTGGCTTTGGCATCAGCCTTAGCCTACCAGAAATAGCCAGTTCTAACATTGGTTAGATACTCTGGAGAGATACTCTCTCTCTTTAACGATTTCTATAGTACACTTTATACCCCTGAGAGGTTATGCGATAAATCTAAATGTTTAGAATTTCTGAATACCCTTCCCATGCCCTCAGTCTCTGATTCAGACAGAGTAAGGCTGAATCAACCATTTGACACTGAGGAAATCATTAAAGCTATAAAATCTATGCGGTCGGGTAAAGGACCAGGGCCGGATGGCTTTCCCCTTGTCTTTTATAAGGCTTACCCTCCCTCAATCATCACCCACCTTAAAAATATGTTACACCATTTTGTGCCCCAGGGCAAAGTGTTGGGATCAGCATCTGTGGACACAATTGTTGTTATTCCCAACGAGGGAAAAGACCATTCTGATCCTAAAATTTTCCGGCCCACCTCTCTCTTAAATATGGAAGCAAAAATAGTCTCAAACATTTTAGCTAATAGACTAGAAAGTTCTATACCCGATTTGATACATAATTTGCAAACCAGCTTTATTAAGTGTTGTCTGGCCAGGGATCATATCCCACATTTTGCCACATACTAGAAAAGTCCCATATATCTTCACTCCCCACAGCGGCGATCGCTCTTGATGCCAAAAAGGTTTGTGATAAAGTATCATGGCCTTTTCTCCCCGCTGTTTTGGAATCCCATAAGCTTGGACGCTCTTTCATTACCATGGTCATGGCTTTATATGCCAACCCTAAAGCAAACACTAGAATAAACGGCTCTACCTCCTCATACTTTGACCTACACCAAGGCACACGACAGGGATGCCCCCTTTCCCCTCTGCTTCTCTTACTCGCTATTGACCCCGTTTACTCAATGCTGAGGTATCCGATTTGACCCCAAAAGCTATTAAACTGCGGCATACACCGATGCTATTCTCATCTTATCTCAAGATATCGAAATTGCTTCTCCAAGAATTATCAATATCATTCTTTCTAGAGACAAGACAGATGTCTTCCTCTTAAATCCGATAGGCTTCCTTTCACATCTGGGCAACTCTGGTCTTGAATGGCAACCTAAAAGTCTCAAATACCTCTGTATCTGGTTTTGTGGAGACCTAACTGTAACATCACAATACAATGAATCACTATTACCGAAGTTCATCTCTTGGTGGTGGAGGATTCAAACACTCAAGATGATGATCACTCCAATAGTGAGCTTTGTATCTTCTATGCTCTCGCTAAAAAGTTCAAACTCTTTCTTCAAAAAAATGTATAAAAGTACTTCAAAGTTGCTCTGAAGCAATAAAAGGGCAAGGATCTCTTGGAAATCTCTTTGTAAAACTCTCCCCCTCGGAGGATGCAGTCTCCCAAATTGGAATCTTCACAAATCTGTGTTCTTGGCTTCCAAAGAAGCTTTTTGGCTACTCCTGGAAACGCCATGCCCCCTCTGTGGTTGGAGATAGAGCGAAGTATATACTTGCCCTGTAGTACCTTATTTATTGTTACAATGTCAAAACTCCCTTTCGCTCATTCCCAACAAATCTTTATAGACTCTGTCAATGCTCGGAAATTGGTGGACAAAAGATTGTCAGAACCTATTCATAACTCCAGATGGGCTTCTTTGTTTCATAACTCAACTCTAAAATTAAAATGGAGCCAGCCAGTCAGATTGTAAAATCATGGTCCTCCTGGGGCATTATATTGATCAGACCTTTAGATGACACCAATGCGAACCTGCTTCCCTGCTTGACCTTGGCGGATGGGTTTTGGCCTCTCCAATATCGTCTACTATAGTTTCCTTAAAATAAAGGTGAAACTTTCAAAACTTACTCTCACCAAAATTTGGCAACACATTGCCTCAATAATGTATAAATTCTTTTCAGACCCACTCACAGCACAACCTTCCATCCTACACACCAAATGGACTCAGCATTTCCATTACGATGTCTTCCAACACGTTTATGATGAGCATTGGCGGAATATTGGTACTCTCGCTTTTCACAACAAAATCGCCCCTCTCTCATACAATCCTAATTCTTTACAATGAACCTACTTCATTGGTACCCTGCCAGACTCCTTAAACTGAGCTTACAGGATTCTGATCAATACTGGAACTGTAACCAACATTCCGGCACACACCAACATATGTCCTTTGATTGTCCACTTTTGGTTCCATATTGGTACGCAATCCAGGACAGGCTTTCAGAGATATTTCACTTCCCCAGGACCCTATGCTTTCCTGTGATACTTTAGGTCCCTGGGCCTCAGAGAGCACTCTGTGGGGCATATTTACTATCCCCTATTGCCACAGGAAAATCAGCTTCAGTGACATTCCTGTGCAGATGTGTGCTTCGCCCTATTTACAAGGCAGCATTAAGACACTTAGGGGCTCATTAGGATGACGGGCGGACTTTGTCCGCCCACCATCCTGTCGGAATTCGGACCGCCCGCCATTAGGGCGGGGGTCCCGTGGAGGGTATTAGGATGTGCCTGCCATAGTGGCGGGCACATCCTGCATTTATAGCATTGTGGCGGGCGGTGCTCTCTGCACCGCCCGCCACAATGCTATAAATTCATAAATGCATTTGCATAAACAAAGCGGCAGGCACCGCGCGATGTCTGCCGCTTTGTATATGCAAATGAAGGGGGGTACCACAGGTAATCCCCGTGTGCAACCCCCACCCCTCCTTCACTCTGGGGGCCCGCAGGGGGCCCCCAGAGTGAAGACTGCATGCCTTTCCGTGGCGGCATTGCAGCCACAGAAAGGCATTAGTAAAAAGGCATCCTAATATGGCAGGCGGTGCCTGACAAACACCGCCACCATAGAAACCCTTTTCCGCTCCGGTCGCCTTGCGACCGGGGCGGAAAAGCGGCGGACGGTCTTTCCGTCTGCCGAGGTACCGCCAGCCTGGCGGGGCAATCCACCCGACATCATAATGGGCCCCTTAGCGCGGTTTAATGCTGCCTTGTAAATAAGGCCCCCTCTCATGCTATACTTAGCGTGAAAGAAGCGGGCAATGAGTGTTATGGTGGGCGTTCGACCGCAACACCCATTTATTTTGATGCTGCCCCATATTTACAAGGGTAGTGCAAATATGGTGCAGTGCCAAAATGATGACCAGGGAAAATCTGATCTTAAACAGGCGCAACAAGGAGAAATGTTTAATTTCTCCTCAATTTTGCTAGTTTCATGTGTGGTGCGTTGTGCAGCAAGCATAGAAACAGCAAAAGACCTTTGAATGTTTATGTGTAGGAAAGGGTCCCTTCCTGCACATAAACAAGCAATGAAAAAAATGAAGTTTTGCAACCTCAATGTGTGCTGTAATAGCAGCTTCTATGTGTGCTGCATTAAACAGCAAACATAGAAGTTTCAAAACACCATTTAAAGATTGTTTATGTGCAGGAGGGTAAACCTTCCTGGCACATAAACAATTTCCCCCTCAATGCAGACACCCTTGCACTACGGTTGAAGGGTGCCTACGTTGGCACTAGGCTGCTAAATCTAGCGACAGCGCAGGGATGCTCCATATTGTTGTGAATATAGTGCAGCCCGGCGTTTCAGAAGTGGCAGAGCGTGGCGTTAATCCAAGGAGGCTGATGCTACACTCTCTAGTAAATAGGTCCCTATATCTCCACGCTAACTATATGGCTCTTTTAGATCTGCTCCTTACTATTGCAGTGAAAGTTATTCTTTCTGAGAGTAAATTGTTTAATCATCTTTCTCACCACACTTGATGGGCGTCGATCATTCTATGCAGTATTCACAGTCCAACGCTGTTTGGCACTCTCTAGATAGCTTCATTGCGGAGAACATTGAAGTTGGATGACTTACTGACACTACTGACTTAGGGTCTGTCCGGACCCACTCACCTGCTCTTGTATGGCGCAATCACTGAAGGACTGGGTTTTAGAACCCAGCGGCGTCAGGGAAAACGCCCGATGCCTTCGAGTTCCCTTGTCTTGGCAAAACAGAGACACTGGATACTTCTTGATGACGTCAAAAGACCAAAGTTTATTGGCTGCAACCAGGAAAAGAGATCTACGAAGCACACACGAGTGGTTCGCTAGAGACTGCACAAATTCAATGAGCGGAGCATGGTCTTTTATACCAAAAATCAAGCCTCAGGCAACATTTCAAATTAGCATTGGGTTCATACAAATTGACCAATCGTAGAGTGACATTCTGAAAGTAGCGTATGACGACAATCCCATTCTCCGTTGTCCAGCCCACCAGAAATGACCAAGCACATTCCATTATCCTGTTCAGTCATGCCGGACAAACCCATCATAAACCCTCAACCCAAATCAGTGATTATGTTGTAAAGGAAGGACAGAAACAGATTGGAAGTGAGATAGAAAGGTGGGAGCAGTGTACCATAAACTCGGGCCTGCCCTACTCTTTGATCTTTATCTAACCAGCTGCTTAACAAGAAACTGGCTCAGCGAGGTCAGCCTCGGGCGTGGAGTCAGTTCGGCCAGGTCATTCAGAAGTCAGCTAAGACATACGTGTCTCAAGGACTCGTTCGGCCGTAGTCTTCGGCTTATGTGAGGGCAACCACTCAAAATGGCTGCCGTACACCAAATGGAACCCGAGGTTTCAAACTAAATCCTTGAATACAGAGTGTTCTCATCGATCGATTCATGCGAAAACGCTCATACACGCTACACTCGTCATTTGTGGTCTGCTGACACCAAAACCGTCTATTTCCGACGACTTTATTCAAACGGGTTCGGAACACCCGAACCAGACCCACAAACTCACGGAACTACATCACCCCTTTCTATCCCTCTTCTTCTCTTCAATACTGTTGTATAATTCCTTTCTACGTGTGCTCTTATGATGTATGATAATATAGGTCGACTCACATTCCATAACCAAGCCTATAATGTGGGGACTCTGACAATGCCAACCCTTGTCTTGTCTACTCCCACATATGTTTGTTTGATGGTAGACTCTACTTTTAATTCTTATTTACTTATGTACTCTAATGTATCATTATATGTATGTGAGAATGATTCTTTGTAACACTTATATGGAACGGGTTACCATTTACTGGAAATGTTTGTATTATAGCCTACCCTATAGTTGTATCGCATGTCATATATGTTTATGCACTCAAAATACTTTGAACTCTAAAAAAGATTCAGAGCTGGGTGAATGTGCACTTTAGGACTTTTGAAGATACTTTGGCAGATTCACTCAATGGTGAGAAAAGTTTTAGAATTTCAAAACTCCTTTTCTTATTTAACTTGACCGTAACATATATACTGACTCCGATTATAGAACCACTGACAGTCACTCAGTAGTTATGGTTAAGTATCATTAGGGGAAACTTTGTTGGAGACCTGATCAAAGGGCGATTCTAATAAATGGGTTGTGGTGTGAACGACACCACGGGCACTGCACCAATACTGTCCCATCACTTTGAAGATGCGAGCTGATTTTGCCAATGTGAGCAGAAACTCAGTTATAACATGCATTGGCAAATTCAATATTGCGTCTTTTACAGGCGAATGCTGACCTATTGACTTTGCGAATGTTTGTTTATTTTTCATCTTTGCTTTTCTTTTCTAAAATGACCATTGACCATGTTGGAAGGTCCAAAATGGCCAAAATGGCTGCCAGTGCATCGCACGTGCTGACATGGTGGCCTCTTGTAATGGCATTAAAGCATTTCAAGATGGCTGACATCTGTATGATTACATCACAATGCACTTGGCCACTATTTTGGCTGCTTTACTTTACTGTCTTGTCATAGTGATCATTTTAGCATAGAAAAGTAGAAATAAAAGCATAGAGTGTGCAGAAACATAAAAATGGAAGAAACAAGCTTAGTAGCACTTTACAACTGCAGGGCCCTCCAAAAATGAATTTGGAAAATAGAGAGGTAGGGGCATGGTGCAACGAGGAGCCCCGGGTTGAGTAAACAGAGAGAGGACGGGGTCTCGGAGGAAGGTAACCTAAATAAAAAACAAAAAAGTATGTTTGAAAATACTTTAATGTTGTTTCCATCCATCAAATATAGTTATGGGTGGAGGATACCTGTGCCTATAGGCTTCCACCATAGCCAGTGGTTAAAGCCAGCTGAACCACAGTACTAATGGCAGAAAGGGGCTTTTATAGTTATTTTTGTTTATGTATGCACGGTGTGTGTATTGTCTGCTTTGATGTCTACCATGTAATGTCAATAGCTATTGCAAGACAGACCTAATGAGTTCTAAATTGGAAGAAAAAAACGAACTGGAAGGTTTTTATATCTACAATTTGGAACACAGTCCTGCATTTTAATATATCTTTATATCTGAATTTCCTCAAAATGAAAACAAATTACAAGTAGCACAGAGACCTTTCCATGATTAGTTTTGATCATTGGTCTACCATTTGATTTTCATTTTTCCACTGCCCTTTTCTTCAGAATCTATCTACTTTAAGATCTATAAGAACTCTACACACTTTTCTGTATCAGGGATCTCAGCAGAGTGTCGCTTGAGATGTTTGTGATGTCTACAGCTTTAAAAAATATTGTTCAGAGAAGTTTTATACTTTGGTGGTGTTCTGCAATACATACATCACCTCATAAAATACATCGAATTATATTACATTGTTAGTTTTCCCAGAGAAGGGAACCTGTGCCATGTCACGTGCAAAATCAAAGAAACATGATATGGCACTACTTACAAAAAGAGACAGACCCTTGAATTTCCCCTCGAAGAAGAGAAACGAAAAAGCGTAAAAATGGATGGGTGTCTTCTTTGCTGACATCCCAAGTGTGTGTGCAATTGCATTTCCAGAAAAGGCCCAATCCGGACTGCATTTGCCAAATACAACAGACCCATCCAGGAGTGCTGGACCCCCCAGGACGGTACCTACCTCTGGCCCGGTCAGTGCTGTGCAGGCGGTACCGTCTGTGACGTGACTCAGCATCAGGGCTGTTGCAGCCAGGCCCTCATCCTCATCACTGTAGCGCTGCCCGCGAGGCGACAGAAGATGCTCAGGATACACTGCTGAGCGCGCGCTGCGTCCAGCCTCATCTCTGCAGCGCTGCCCGCGTGGCCACAGAAGATGCTCAGGATACACTGCTGAGCGCGCGCTGCGTCCAGCCTCATCACTGTAGCGCTGCCCGCGAGGCGACAGAAGATGCTCAGGATACACTGCTGAGCGCGCGCTGAGTCCAGCCTCATCTCTGCAGCGCTGCCCGCGAGGCCACAGTAGAGGCTGTGGATGTGGATACACTGCTGAGCGCGCGCTGAGTCCAGCCTCATCTCTGCTGCGCTGCCCGCGAGGCCACAGAAGAGGCTGTGGATGTGGATACACTGCTGAGCGCGTGCTGCGTCCAGCCTCAACAAACCCTGACAAGGATGAACGTGAAGGGCCTCCGTGGCTTTTTCAAAGATGCGGAAAAGCTGCACTGGGTGCGTGGTGGCAGCAGAATGGACTCTTGAGAACTGCTCTGTCCTGGAAAAGGAGTTAGACACGACTGGATGTTTGAACTGTGGGTAAGCAAAACTGCACCGGAGCCCATTCAGGCGACTCCTTATTGCTCTAAGAGACAGAATGAATACAGAACCTGGGGGGAACTGGGGGGGGGGACGGGTCAGAGAGGAGGTGGGTGGGTGTAGCACCTACACGAGATAGCGCTGAGTCGCTGGCTTGTCTGTTTACCGATTTATTGAAATGTGAAGTCCTTAGTACAATTGTGCTAGTAAGGCATTTTTTTTCATGCAGAGATAGCCATTTAGGCTGTGCATTATCTTTATTGTATCTGATAGTTGATTATTGAGCTGAGAACTCGAGCGTTCCCTGGGAAGCTTGCGACTGCTCTCCCTTAGTACCCTGAGAGTCTGAAGGGGTTGTGCTTGCCCCAGTTTGCAGAGCCCTAGTAGGAAAGCGCCTGGACACCAGTGGCAAAAAAAAGGTCCCCTTGTCAAGTGGCCCCCGAACAGGATCTGACAATGTCTGAAGATGAAGGAATTTCATCTGTTTTATTTTAAGGTAACCTCAGTTATGAAGATATTGAAGTCTGCAAAGGAATTCAGATATTACCATGGAAAGTTAATAATGTTCAAATTACCCTAGACTGCACAGCTACATCAATGCACCAGTTCCAGCCCAAACTGGGACATGGCATGGCATGCACAGTAGAAACTATAAAGAATAAACTATGCTATTTGCACACGCTAAATGAAGGCCCCCCATATACTAGTTTTTCACTCCAAAGAGCACAGCACCCACAGTTGCTGTGCTGAGCTGTGTCGTGCAAGGGGAAAGATACGGCACAGTCATATCTATTGAGACTAGCCTGCTGCTCTCATTCCGTGCGTCTGTGTTCTAACAAGGCTGCCTTGTGCAATGCACAGCCTCACACCATGGTGCAGAGGTGAGTCTAGCACAGGATTTGTACTGGAAACATACCCTTCCCGCAGAAATGCCTATGACAGAATCAGAAGAAACCCCTGTCTGGGGTGATAAGGGATGAGACAGCAGGAAGAAGTGCAGGGAAGCAGGGAAAGGTTCCGGGACATTCTTTAATGAGGTGCAACTGTGATAGGTTACTGACTCTTGCTTCTCCTTAAAATGTCCTTGCAGTGTATAGTTCAACTATCAGAAGAGCAGGGTCCATGACAGAGAGCAAACGGATCTCTCAAAAAGACACATTTAATTTCTTTTTTTTATGTTTGAAAGCTTTATTAGCAAATAAATTGAACAAATGACAAAAGGAATTGTATGTATACAAGATCTGTAAGCAACAAAGAACTATAATATTCCTAAAGTCAAATATAAAACAGAAAGCATTTTATACATTTTCAAAGGGTGGAAAAAGGGGGACAGGGAAGAAAAGAAAGAAAAGAGAGAGAGAAAAGATAGAGAAGCTAGAGAGAAACGAAAGATGAGAGAAGTAGGAAAAATAATTCGAACAGAACTGTATACTATATATCATATATCAAAATCAAAAACAATGAAGCGCACATAGTAGATCTACAACTTGAAGGGGTAATAACAGATCAAGGGAGGCATAGATATTATAACTAACCAAACACGTAAAGAAGGAGAAAATATTCAAGGAGGTTTAAAGTTCTCCGAAGTATTGGATGCTGGACGGTTCTTAACAGCAGATCGATCCAGGTACACAGTGAGTGGGAGCCAATAGAGCTCCACATTGCGAGGAGATTTGCAGGAGGAAGAGAAGGAAACATCTAGTCTGTGAAAATGACACAGAGAGTTCCACCAGTGTTGCATGGAAACAGATGTAAGGGATTTCCAATTAGAGGAAATGTGTTGAAAGACAAGTGCAAGCATAAGGTCAAAGAGGCCAGAAGAGTGAGAGGGAAGAGTAAGGGTATCAGACAGGCTACCTAAGAATAGAAGAGGGGGAGAAAAAGGGAGAGAGAGTGAGAAAATACGAGATATACAAGACCAGACCTGGGCCCATAGAGCAGAAACCGGAGGACAGTGGAAGAACATGTGCAAAAGATCAGCTGCAGGGGCATTACATGTCCAACAAGCAGAAGAGAGAGATGGAGAGAAACGGGAAAGAGCAAGAGGAGAAAGGTAAAGCCTGTGATATAGAAAGAAGAGAGACTGTGTAAGTGAAGCAGAGCGAGAGACTTTCAAGGACTTGAGCCAAATTTTGTCCCAAAGGGAGATAGACCAAACACAGCTCAAATCAGATTCCCAGGAGAGCTAAATTTTAGATTTGGGACGTTCTGGATTAGGGGCAGAAAATTGTTTATAAATGACGGAAGCTTTGGGAACAGAAGAGAGTAACAGCAATAGAGAAGAGGAAGGAGGAGAAGAGGAAGGTAGACTAGGAGGCGACGAAGGTAACGAGTAATAACAATCAAGAATAGCCTCCAGCAAAAGACCATACTTATGCAAGAAGGAGCGAGGACAAGAGAACTGAATTTGAAATCGAGGGAAGGAGCAGGGAACTAGTCCATCAAAGAGCTGATGAATCCAAATAATGCCCTTTTGCCGCCAAAGAGACCAGTAAATTGGTCTGTTATTAATGAGAAGAAGGGAGTTATACCAAATGGGTTGTTGTAAAAATGAATCACGCGAACAAGTAGAAGGGGAACAGAGGGGACGAAGAAGAGAAGAAGAGTGTTTAAAAAGCGGAAGGGAAGAGAATGGGGATTTGGAGGAAAAACGAAGGAACTCCTCAAACGAAAAAGGAGATAGTAAAGCTTTTTCAATGGAGAGCCATAAAGGAGCGAAAGGGGAAGCTTCTGTCGACAACCAGCGAGAGGTCTGACGCAGAGAAAAGGATTTATGATACAAGCGAAGATCTGGAAAATTAACTCCACCATTCGCCTTAGATTTGCGAAGAAAATAAAGAGAGATTCTAGATCCGTCTCTCTCAAGGACTCCCAGCAGCCCCACTTATGAGGGTTCTATGGAGGGACACGGAACAGAACCTCTTCTTGCAACTCAGACCATATTACACAGTCGAGCACGCAGGAAGCATGAAATAGCAGGATAGAAATGACACTTTGTCCTATTTTCTCAGTCACCGAGCACTGAAACCATGAAACTTCCTCCTGTATTGCTCTCCTGTTGGCTCCTAAACTCATGCCATTGGCAGCATTCCAAGCATTAACAGACGCTCTCGAGTTAAGAAACAGCTATTAAGGAGGCAAACGAGGTTGCCTTGGGTATTTGAAAATGTTTCTGAGTATACAGTATACTTGGGTACATAAGGCTGCTCCAAGCATATGATGCTGTGTTGGGCATACACGGCGCTAACTGTTGAGATTAGCGGGCAGCTGAGCTGTAGCATATGGAATTGGGCATGGCGTAGTATGACCGTACTTGAGTTTGTGGGGCTGTGCCTAGGCATATTAGCCTGTGTCCGGGTGTATGAAACTGTATTTGCAAATATGTGTCAAGCTCTAGCCGTATTAGCCTATCCATGGATATATATGGGTTACGGTGCACATGTGCTGCTGTGACTGGTATCATTGGGCTGTCTGTATAGCATATGAAGCTGTACTTCAGAATATGACCTTATACTTGAATGTCCTTTTGTTAGAAATGGGGTCTCTAGTTGGCAGAGGTATACAGCCTTTCCAAGTAGGGACAACCACCTTAGTTAGGGTAAGGCAGATTGACACACCCTAAATTAATCTGAGCTCACCCTCTGGTAGATTGGCATAGAGCAGGGAGGCTTAATTTAAGAGGCAATGTGAATAGTATTTGTGTAGCACTTAGATTACAGTGCCTCAATGAAAACACCTCCAAAAGACTCTACATTTATCTGAGTAAAACAAGACCAAAATAACATAAATCCAATAAGTAGAAGTCAAGATATGATTTTTTAAAGATAAAGTGTTAAAACAGTGCTTAGAAGTCACTAGAGGTCAAAAGGTTACTACTAGGTTGCGAGGGACCAGTGCAAATTCAAAGATCGGATCTACAGCAATGGAAGGCAGGCCGGCTACACAGCCCATGCATGGTCAGCCGAAAAAGTATCTTGGATAGAGCAAAGTGTCGATGTTGAAGGCATGATGCGGTGGTCGGTTTTGCGCAGTCGGGTCACGGCGTCGTCGTCGAGCTCCTTGGAAATGGATGCATTGCGTCATTATCGAGATGCACAGAGCATTGTCATCTGGCCACACAGGCTATAGATTCTTTGTCGTTGAACAGCTTCTGCGTCGGAGGGGCGATGCAGCACTAATTCTCATACAGTCAAGGCAATGCATTGTTTTTTGCAGAATACAGCTGCAGAACACACTTCTGAGGGCTAGGACTGAGGGGGCACCTCAGGCCAGGGTCGGACTCACAAATGGCAGAGTACAGCGGCACCAGCAGGATTGCAGGAAATCTTTTGTGTCCCTGAGTGTTAGAAATGGGATCTCTGGATGGCTAAGGCTTGCGCCAAAGCCAGGCAGAGACCACCACTCTAGTCAGGGCAAGGGAGTTACACGCCAAAGATAACCCCTGCTCACCCCCTTGGTAGCTTGGCACGAGCAGTCAGGCTTATCCCGTAGGCCACGTGTAAAGCATTTGCGCTCGCACACCGAAACAACATCCCAGGCACACTACAAAAGGAACTCCACACAAGGTTATATAAAAAATAGCCTTTGTATTCTCATAACACATTAGAATGGTAAACACATAATTAACATGGTGCCACCTGGCACTGGGTCATATCTACATATCATACACCTAAAAGGGCCCATTGGACCACTGTCAGAACCATGACAAAGCGAACTTAGTAAAAGTAAAACATGTCATAAACGTACAACCAGTAACCACTGATAATCACTGTACTTAGCATCAGCCTGTAACATAAACTACATTATGCACAGTACCACATCAGGCTCAAATTACATTCTGCACCAACCTCACCAGCATAAACACATTATGCAATCATCTCATAAGTCTAAACGCATTAGACCCTAAGCTCCGAAGTATAACTCACATTAGGGGCATAAATCACAGTGGATCATAATCTCACTAGCGTAAACCATAATATGCAAAACAACCTCATAATCACACAAACCCTATTTAGAGGTATCAAATAGAGTGCATAAATCATACTACATGAATCACATTTCCTATTACCACGTAAATCATATTTATGTTATGTTATGTTATGTTATGCGATTTTATTAGGCTCACAGATGCTCCAGCAAAGGAGCGTCCTGGCGCCCGACAAGGTAGCAGCACAACACAACGAAAACAACAAACAGAGAAATTTAAAACTAAGGGAATAAAAAAGTTTTCACCGCACGGCGAAAGGAAAGCAGATCCCTAAGGGCGCGAATCGCCGGGGGAAGGGAGTTCCAAAGCACTGCCGCACGGACTTGGAAAGAGCGTCCGCCAGCTCTGCTCAGCTTAAAACGGGGAACAACAGCCAGTTCTAGGTCAGCAGATCTTAAAGCTCGCGCTGGGATGTAATGCACCAGGAGTTTGGAAAGAATCATGGCTGGAGACCCCTTGAGTATTTTATAGGCAACACAGAGGACCTTAAACTGAATCCGCTGAGCCACCGGGAGCCAGTGCAACGAGCGCAGGGTCCTGGAAGTGGGGCACGATCTAGGTAATCCTACCACCGATCTCGCTGCGGCATTCTGGATCCGCTGCAGGCGTCCAATTTCTGCCTGGTTCAGGCCTGCTAATAGGGAGCTCGCGTAATCCAGCCTAGAGATGACAGTGGCTTGGATCACGAGCTGCCTAGTGGCAGCATCAAAAAACTTAAGCACAGGACGGAGCCCCCGCAAGATGCCGAAGCAACAGGCCGCCGTACGTTTGGTATGACATACAAACGTAAGGGAAGGGTCCAACCAGACCCCGAGGTTTTTAAGCTCAGGGACTGGGGTGGGTGTAGGACCCAAATCCCCTGGCCACCATCTCTCTCCCCAAAGTTCCGGTTGTCTGCCAAAAATCATGACCTCGGTCTTACTGGCGTTCAGCTGGAGACAGTTGGATGTCATCCAGCCGGCGACCGCCCGCAGTCCTTGTTGGAATCTGGGTGCATCCACATCGGCATCCCCGCTGATCGTGACCGCTAGCTGGGTATCATCGGCGTATGACACCATTGTCATACCCCATTGCCGGACAACCTCAGCCAGCGGCCTTACGTATAGATTAAACAACGTAGGACTCAGCGAGGAGCCTTGGGGGACCCCCAGACCCAACGGATGGTATTTGGACTGAAACGGTGGGACGGTCACGCTAAAGGCCCGATTGGCTAAAAAAAGACCGGAACCATTGGAGAGCGATGCCGGTGACACCAGCCTCCTCTAAACGACGCAGAAGGATGGGGTGCGATACGGTGTCAAAGGCGGCGCTCAGATCTAATAACACCAGCGCCGCCGTTTGACCCGCATCGAGCACGGAGCGCAAATGCTCCACCATATACAGTAGAGCCGTCCCCGTGCTATGACCGGCCCAAAACCCATTCTGCGTCATATCAAGGATATCAGCTTCGTGTAGATGTTCCGAGAGGACCGCGTTAACATGCGCCTCAGTCACCTTGGCAGGCCACGGCAAGAGTGAAATTGGCCGATAGCTTTCGGGCTTGCTACCATCCAAGTTAGGTTTCTTGAGAATAGGCCGAACCATGGCCTGTTTCCACTTGTGTGGAACTACGCCGGATGTAAGCGACGTATTGATCAAAGAGCATAGCGGTGAGATGTCATGCACAGCCAAGTCTTTAAACACAGCGGGACAAAGCGGATCCGCAGGGGACCCCGACTTCACTTGGTGAGCCAGTTTACCAAGGCTTTCAGATGTTAATTTCGGAAATGAGTGCAGCTCCTCAGATGTCAAAGATTTAATAGGGACGTCTGCAGATGGGATAGCCGACGGAAAAGCCCGATAGATCGCATTGACCTTTTCCAAGAAGAAATCCGCCACTATTTCACAGTGCTCAACAGAGCTCTGGTAGGTTGCAGTCACCTTTTTGGCGGTAAGATCTTTCAACACCTTGAAAATGGCCTTGGAGGGGTTAGAGCTAGTCCGAAATTGTAAGGCATTGAAGGCAGCGCGGGTTCTGCACACTGCCCGATGATAGAGTTTCACAGTGGCCAGATACAAAACCTTTTTCTCGTTGTTATAGGTTTTGCGCCACGCCCGCTCAGCACGCCTACAAGTGGTCTTAAGCGCCCGTAGCGAATCATCGTACCATGGGCTGGCATTCCTGGCCCCCGATTTACACCAAACTATAGGGATGAGGGAATCTAATGCCCTGGTCACCCAGTTACAGAAGCCGTCGTAGCCCTGATCTGCCGACCCAGTAATATCCAGTGGGTCGGATGACAGGACATAGTCTCCTAAAAAAACCATAGTAGAGGTATAAATTACATTAGGGCCTGGTGCCTTATTTACCTCCCAGTTCCCCAGGCCAACTGGCTATCTCAAAGGGGCTCAAACGCCCTGTGGACAAAATTCAGGGCGCGCTGCCTAGCAGCTGAATCCAAGGGTGCGCAATTGCTCACACCTAAACGTTGCAGCTGGCACTAAGTGCTGCGCAGGTGTAAAAGTATGGGGCCAATGAGTGCATCTCACTCCTAACTAAAAAGACATGTCCCCAAAGAAAGAATAGCCTAAACGGCGCAGCTGCCCACTACTTGCTGGGCAGCTGTGAATATAAAAATGAGGCCTAGACACTCCTGGTGCCCTTAGAACACATGTGCGACGTTCCAGCGACGTTCCAGCTGGTGCGTTGCAGCTGAGAATACAGTAAAGGGGCCCTGGCACATCTGTGCCTTCGGGGCCTCACTGGGGCTTCTCTTTAAACAATATTGCCCCCAAAATGTTGCAGTTGCCCACTGTTAAGCGGGGCAACTGTAAAAACATCTGGCCAACATGGGGGACAGCACAGGCCCCTCTGGCCCTCGGGACCCCCCTGGGCCCTTAAAAAACAATGTGCCATCTATGGAGCTCTTCCCTGGGCTCTTAAACAACAACTTCCCCCAAAGAGAGGTGAGCACTGGCACTCTCCGTGCCGTGGAATGCCCGCTCACCGGGATTCTGAAAACAAATGGTGCCACATTGGAGCGGCCCTCTACCAGGCGGGGCTGCTCAGAAAGTGGGCACTGAGACCGTGCCTTGATTGTAGGGCGGCCGCTCTCTCTTGCGGAACCCCCCAGCCACGCAGGACTGCCCAGGTGCTTTGGGTGCACAAATACAAAGAAGACCCTCCTCAGCCCCACTCACTGAGCTGCGGACGGCTGGCTCCTCCGGAAGCGGGCGTGGAGCTCTGTGGCGCCAACCGGCTGCCATTTCCAAATGCTGCTCGGGAGCTTGGGACTTCTTCTCCTCAGCGTTGCAGGGCTCTCCCAAGCTCACGGGAGCCCTGCACAGACTTCTGGCTGCCGGTAGGAGGACCCGCCCACGACCACGTAAGGCCACCTGACTTCCCGGTTCGCGCTTGCAGCGGCCCGGCAACTTCTGTTCGGACTTGGGCTGTGGCGGTGAATCCATGGCCATAAGAACGCGGGATGGGCTCCCGCCAATACCGCAGCAATGCGGGGTGGGCACCTGCTATTTAAGGACAAATATAATGCAGTAAAATAAAGGAACCAGTATGCGGGGTGGGCACCCGTGATTTCACCTATAATAAAGCGCGGTGGGCTCCCGCCAACACCGCAGCAATGCAGGGTGGGCACCTGTTATTTAAGCCATCCAAAAAGCGGGGTGTGCACCCGCAATGAACCTGCTGTATTTTAAAAGGCAGGACGGGGGAATCCCAACACTGGGGATTCCCTCTAGAACCAAAGACTGCAGCTCAGCGCTGCAGAGCCCACACGCTTTTCTTGGGGAAGAAAAGGTCTTCCAGGTCTTTAAAGTATCAGGGGCATGGTGGGGCCCAGAGTGGCAAGCACACAGGGCCCTCCACTAGGGAGGCAAGCCCCATGGCAGTTCCTCCTGGGCCCTAGCAGCAGCAAGCCCCCATGAGTACAGGAACAAGAAGTGAACCTTTTCATGGGGTCACAGCCCCTATATTTATATTACAAAATCCCATTGTGTCATAACACAGAGCTTGGGGATACCAGTCAGACCTGGTTTAGGGGGGATTTGAAGCACTTTGTTTTGCTCAGCTCCTCTCTCCTTTGTCAGGTGGCGGCTCAGGGATCAGACACTCCACAGGGGGCGGAGCCAGCATTGTGGAGGGAAGGCACAGCCCTATTCAGGTCCCAGGTGAAACTCCTCCCTCCCATCTGCATGCAGATCTCTCTATTTACCACTGGGCTGCCTCACTCTGTCTCCTGGAGCTACCCACACCTCTCAGCTCCTGTCACTCACAAGCCAGACGTGCAATTCACATCAGGCTGGCAGACACACAGTACACAGAAATACCAACTTCTAAAAGTGACATTTCTCCACCAGTCACCATAAATCTGTGCACACAATTGCACAGCATTTATTCTCACAGGTTCATACATACTAAACTCGCCCCTGCACTCCTCTCACCCCAGGAATTACTATGGACACACTTATCCCCCATGCATTCCTATGGGAGGGCAGGCCAATATCACCACATGTACTCAAAGAGCACACGCACTTTACACTGGGCCACAGTGCTAAAGTGCGCAGAGGCCTAAAATCACTACCACTATGTCAGAGCTTAAGGCAAACAGTTCAAGGGTGAACCTGCCAAAAGGCCCAAGTCCAACACTGAGATTTCATAAAATAGGAGGAAAGCCATCAAGCCCTTGAAGTCACTCTGTGTTCAAGTGAGAGTCCAGTCCTTGTCTTCAGCAGAGCAGAGATCAGTAGGCAGCAGGGCAGTTTAGTAAAGTAGAGAAGCACTTTTTCAGAACAGTTAGTCACAGCAAAGTGGTAATCCTTTCAGCACAATAGTCTTTACTCCAGCAGAGTTATTCCCAGGTACAGTAGTATACTTATTTGATAGACCCAGTGCCCTGGTATTATACCCAAAAGTGCCTTTGATGTACGGAGTGACTTCAAAAGAGTTCTCTGAAGTGCACAAGGATCCATTTCAACCAGCCCTGGATCCAGACCAAATCAGCCCTTTGTGTGAGGGCAGGACACAATCTATTCAGATGTAAGTGTGAGCCGCCTCTCCCCTTCCTGACCAGGAAGACATTCAGTGTGCAAATGAATGAAGATGAATCAACTGTTACACCCAACCCTTCCTATGTTGTGGCTGTCTAGATGGAATGCACAAAATGTAGCTGTCACCCAGCCCAAACATGCATTGGAGACAGGCTACAGGCACACAGAGAAACTTTAAGAGCAAAGAAACAACTACTTTCTAAAAGTGGTATTTCTATAATGGTGTCAAATTTAACTTTACCATTAAAGAGGATTCATCACCACCATTCCAAAGATATTAAACATTAAGTAGCTACTCCTTTCCAATCAGGAATTACAGCTTAAAATTTGTTTTAAATGATCCCCAATGCTAGATTATAGAAGGAGTAGGCCTCATAGTAGTGAAAAAAATAAATAGCTGTTTGTCACTGCCAGGACAAGTAAAACTTAAAAGCGCATGTCCTGCCTTTTAGTTACACAGAACCCTGCCCTTAGGGTTACTTAGGGTTTAAGACTTGGCAAGTGGTTTTAAATGTAGAAACACCAGAAACCTAGGGGTCTAAATGAGGAACTATCTCAGTATGTCACACTGGTCTAAACAGTACCAAAATGACTATCACATATTTGAAGAAAGTGAGGCAAGAAACAAATAGAGTGTCCATAGTGGTTAGTGAGTAGAACCCAAGAGGTATTCAGAGGATTCCCATCAACATCTTACAATGATCAAATATTATGATTTGGTTATCCATCATAGGTAAAAGGGTCTCTTGATCATTGAGACCATGTTAATACCTAGTACCATGGCTGGGTCCTTCCCATAAACACTTGTTAACCAAATAATATCGAGATGATGGGTTATAGTGCAGTGCAAAAAATTAAAGGTGGTGGATGGTAAAACAGGATAGAAGACAGAAGAAAAAAGTTTATTAAGAATCTGCCTGCTTCCCAATTAAAAACAAGAACAGTGCAACATAGCAGTGTCAAACAAATAACTGCATAAAAGCCAACATGTTTCAGCCTTAATGGGGAAGACCCAAAGCTTTCTTCAGGGCTTCTGTTCACAACATTGCTACTGCAAAGTGAGTAAATATCACAAAGGAAAACTCACTTAACACAAAACAATTGTGAAGTGATAAATCAAAAGGATACTAGAAGTCAGTAGCGTATCCTCCGTGTCCGTGGATGATTCAATGCATCTGTATTAACAAAACACAGAACAAACACAATATTTGCAGTGTATCACTCATATATCTCACAAGAGACAAAAATTAAGAATTAATTGTAACACTCACCCAGCAGGACCGGGGATCTAGCCTCACCTCACCTGGTCACACACTCAGGGATAGTGAGACCACGCTCTGAAAAAATTAAGAATATAGGTGCATAGTGCAGGTAGGTGAAATGACTAGATGACACTCTAATCTGCATCAATATAAGCAAGCCAAACATTATCCTCAATTTTATATGCAAAATTACCAATTCAAAAAACCTTAGCATCTAAGGGCTCTGACCTCTGTGGGTGTCTCCCATTCCACACTTCATGGCTTAACAGACATTGTAAACCCAAAGAGATTTATAAACTGCTAAACGTTTTCTGCTTTAATATGAAGTGCTCAATATGCACAAGTCTCATAATATTATGACTACCTCGGCTCTTCGTCATAGTAGCATTGTAAAACATACCTGTCCGTCGTTGCCTCTGGCAGGACCCGAGTTTAGGGGGAGGCAACGAGCAGGACAGGTACGTAAAATTAAATAATGTTCTAGCGTGGCGCCGTGACCAATCGGCAACACGCTGTATTCAAACGGAAACAAAACCGATAGGCGTCGCCTCATTTTCTTATTGAACGTGCTCGATGTTGCCTCAAGTTTTCAGTGGAAAAGAGTAGTTAATAATGCGTGCAAACAAAGAGTATTGCAAGCAACTCACCCTTTTCAGAGAAACGTCTCTGTCGATATTGAGACTGAGGGGTAAAATGCGTTGTCCCGCGAGACTTGGAGAACTACAAAATGACATCATGCCGCTGACTCGTGTAGTTCATACGTTCAGCGCATGCGCAGCTCTGTCCTCACGGCTCAAAAGGATCTTATACGGCAAGTTAATTATCTCATGTCGTGTATCCAAAACGAGGGATATATAGTATGTTAAAACAAATGAAAGTCTATCTGCATGTCCTGCAATAACTGTCAGATTATGGTATGAAATTATTGGTGGGCAGTCCTCAAGGTAAGAAGTCACACAAATTGAAACAGCTGAAAAAATACGAGAAATTGATCGTAATAATTTGGAAAAATCACTTTCTGTAGTGGACAATGGGTTAATAACTCTGTCCTCCAGAATATATTCGTTGGACAATATTGTATCCTCTGCCTTTGATATAATAGACAGAGACTTGCTAATGTTACAGCATGGCCAGTCGCAATTACGTTCTATTGTACAATTAGGCTGGACGCTGCAAAATCTTCGTTCAGGCTATGTGCCTTGGTGTTTAATCAACACAACGTCATTGTTTTCCATTTTTAACCTTACTGATAAACAAATCAGCTTGGCACAGAAAGGAGCAGACTATACAATCCTGTGCATCGAAAAACTTGAGAGATTACCATTGACAATGTCAGAAAGTCCTGTCATTGAATGGATAATACACGGAATTATCACAATTCCGATAACAACTTTCCGATTTAAGAAGTGCCTTGAATACATACCTACTGGCCAGTATGAACGATTAGGTAAAGGATATGTTAAGTCAGCATGGAAATTACCATACACACATACATGCTATAGTGACAGCAACAAAAATGTATTTCTTAGTGGTGAAAACTGTAAACGTTCACTAAGCGGTATACTTTTGTGCCAGGGTATTAATTTACATGGAGCCTGTGAAGGTAATTCTAATAACCTTTCATGCCACCAGCTTGTCACACCTGCAACGCAGATAGAGCCCTTCTTTATGCAACTCGCGAATGGGAGTTACATTCTAAGAACGGATCACAGATGTTGTGGCCTTTTGCCAGGAAAAGCGTATCTCGTAAGCGTAACTTCCATGGTCAAATGCTGTATGCAAGCATTGATCCCGAGCGGCCCTGGAGACATAGAGACTCCCATCTGGCCTCGTCTGCATTTCTCTTCTATACGAATTGATACTTTAAGCAAAATGAAGTCTGTGCTTTTGCAGACAACAGTGCCCATCACGTCATCAAAAGAGACGTATGATCTCCTAGTTGCAAGGACAGCTACGGAGATTCATGACCTTTTATCAACAAATTGCCCCGTGCATTTCGTAGAAATGTTGAGCCAACTCATTAACATGTCTAGTGCCACAGGCATCCCAGGCATATTTAAGACGATTTTTACGGGACTGCTTACACCATTTCAAGCAATTCTGGGAATCGTTCCAAATTTTGCCCACTGTTTTTGGCGGCATACCCCTATTTTTGGGACTTGTAGCAGGGATTTTATTTTTGACCCTCCTGCTCCGAAATGGCAAGCCACAGCTCAGACATGACTCCTATGGGAATGGAAGAAACAATCCTAGCAGTGCGCTACCGGGACAGAATAACTAGAGTCCTTGGATTGGCCAGGCTGAGAGATCTAAACATGACCTGGTTCCTTTCATTCAGACCGATATGGCAAAACTGCATCTTACCTGTACTTCGATGTATGCTATGCGGAGATGAGTGCGTGTTGGACACCTGTCTTTCACTTCCATCAGCAGTACCAATGGATATCGATACTTTGCTAAGTCCGAAAACAGCTCACGCATTGTGTTGTCCCCAGCGGCTACCAATCCTGATGACGGCATTCGTTGAGACTCCTGTGCTATGACTAGGTGGTAACAGTGGAGCGAGTGACAAAAGCAACATCACCCAGGTACGACCTTCTGTGAGTATTGCTGATCCAGACTTTGATGACAGCAATCATTCTCACACCTGCCAAGTTACAGCACTATCGAATTTGGTCGAACTGTCACCTGATTTTGTAGACCAATTCTTTGAGAGCCTGTCTGATATGATGTTCTCACCCGAACAGAAACAATAACTTTAGAGAAGCATTCCGACACACAGCGTTCCCATGAACTCTGAATTCGGCCTTCAGTTTTGAACAACAAAAACTGCTAAAAAAGCGTTGGAACTCTATTTCCCCGTTCAGCAAGAATTCTTTTGAATTGAACACTTTTTTAATATTCACCTTTTTTGGCACGAAAAATTCTTTGCTTAAAGTAGAACTATTCATAGAGAACAGAAGCATCTACTTCTATTTTTAGATACATCTAGAGACATAATAACTTTACACCAGCCTCTAGCACATTTTACTGCAATGCATTTATATGTGATGAAATTATCTCGACCTTCCTTTCTGTATTCAGAGATATTTTCATGTGTAATTCTTTTTGCAAAATCGTTCATTTATTCCATATGCTATAATTTTGAATGATTTCTATGCTTCAAAAAACGTACAGTACCTAAATTTTCACGTATTACAAATACGCCTGTTTCAAATGCATATATGTATTTTGGGGTGGGCAATGTTACATATGCATCTTATTGCTCTAGTTTTAGTAATTTGATGGACATGAATTCGTGGAGTGGGTGTAGCGTTCTAATCTAGGACCCTGATCGATAATGTGACCTTATGCCCCTATACGGCTATAAATCCATTTATTCCCTATATTGGCATAACTGATCAAATGCAATATTCAGAAACTCGTCTCTGGCCTCACACGAACAGAGCCACATTTCAGAATCGCTTCCTCTGCCACTTCCTTTGCAGCTAATTAGTGCAATGACATAGTAGAAGTTACTATCTAAGATTCCTAGATTAACACTCCGAGTTCTTCAACAAGATAAAAACTCAGCAACCTGGGAAAGCCCCGCTTGCTATGTTTTGATTAGTAATAGAACTCTAATGAGCACTGATAGACGATCACTTCCTAGTGACATCTTTATTGACGTCTTATGTCCAAAAACTTACGTCAAACAAGGCACCTTTCAGGTATAAATATTACCAACGTTGCCTTAAGCAAACGCTGATGCTGCTGCTGAAGTTGCTGCTGTTATGCTGATGATACCATAGCTGCTATCGCTACTGCTATCGCTGCTAACGAGCGAACGATGGTGTGGTGAACTTAGGAGCTGAACAGCCGTCCCCCTGCAAGAGCCCAGCAGATGCAAGCTGCCCGCGGACGCTGCCCCTCCTCCTCCTCGACGCGCTGAGAGAGACGCTGTCTTTTCTCCTGCAGAGAAATCCAGCTCCGGCGTTTCCAGGTTACCCTTGCGGGTGACTGGGATATCGGCCCCCTGAAGGAGATACCAGACCTCCATCATTCTATTCCAGAGGTATGGTGTTGACTAAACCCTTAGAGAGAATTCTTGAAGCAAACCTTGGCAAAACCAACTTAACTTAAAGCTACTTACTTACTCCCCTCCCAAGTATTAGGCTTAGGTCAGGTACACTGGGGTAGGCGTAGTTAGAAGCACCAGTTGAGTATTTTAGCCTAATGTATATATGAATGTATATATGTTTTATTCATTTTAAACCATTGTATGGCTAAGAAACCATATCAATGCTTTTACAGTATTATTTCGCAATACTCATCTTACTGTACATACTTTTTATAATAACAAGTCTTGCAATTGTGGCAATTCATTTCTCTTGTACGAGAAGAAAGACTGTTCAATAAATGTTACCCTTTATTGAAAACGCCCGTCTCTCTATTCTCTACATATGGTGAAAGTAAACTGCACAACCACTGACTGAGTAAAATAACTGTCTATTGTTCACACAACTCTAGAGATTGACTCTTATCTGAGGAGCAAAGTTGTCATGTTGCACGGTTGTTGGAAAACTGAATCCCTTCTTGTCTGTACCAAGGAAGCTGATCACTTCCTATTCAGAGAAGAACGTTTCCAGTGACCTCTGAGCTAGTTAGTAACAAACCCAATTAAGTTTAGCATAGTCAGTAGAGGCCTGGAAGATCCGCACTTCTACGTCGATACTACTGTTTATGTTATTCCAATGCGCAGGGCCTATTGGGAAAATAGGAACTACACTACAAAGGCTTCTCTCAATTTGGGTTTGGCGTCCAACTTTGGGGGGCATCTATCCAAAGCTCCATCAAGAACAAAGTTAAAGTCCCTAGCTATGAGGAGCTCCGTATCAAGGTCTAAATCTAGTTGTCCCAGCACCCGACCCAAAAACTCTCCGTCATCAGTGTTCGGGCAGACACATTCACCAAGCCTATACTATGTCCATCTAGGGTACCCACTACTATGACAAATCTGCCCTCCGGGTCCAGTTTTGAGTAAGTGGTTTTAAAAGGCACCCCCGGAGCCACCCAAATTAGGGCCCCTCTGGTAAACCCAGAGTAAGATGTCGCAAAGAACTGTCCCCGCCATCGCTGCTGAACATATTTAAGGCAATCTCCCCAAAGATGCGCCTCCTGGAGGAAAGCAAAGCTGACACCACACAGGCGGGGATAGGTGGCCACCCTAATCCGCTTAATCCTATTATTAGCCCCCAAACATTCCACGTTATCAGCTTGTATTTACATGTAGTTCCAGCCATGTGTGTAAGACATTCGGTAGCGCATCCCCCACCCGGAACTCCGCATCATGATGTCATACCATGCAGACAACTTAATCCCAACAAAGCAAAAACAAAATCGGACCCGGCAGCTATTCCCCCCCATAACAAAACCAGAAGCCCCAACAACACCCACCCACAGGCGGTAGTACTGCCTCTCCAAATCCAGGCCAGGTCAGGAGATCTCGGACCCCGCCCCAAAGATGTTCCCCCCACAAACCCTCCCTAGTAGCCCACAATGGAAGAGTAAACTTTGTAGAAACAAACTATTACACAGTAGACCAGAAAGAAACCTCTATTCCCCTGAAGTTGAACATTCAGCCGACTGACTGGTACCCCGCAGCCCTGCCCGGCCAAGGCCTAGCCGACCGCGACAGCACTCTACAGTCGGCTTTGTGAACTGAACGTGGCACATTAATATCATCGCTGCAATAAACTCGGTAAGACCCCCCCTCCCTCTACATTACGCCCCCAAACCATCAGGGGCCAACCTCATTGTCGACTCGTCGGGCTGCACAGATCCCCCCATAATAATCAGGGAAATACTTACAATGTCCGAGACCCCTTGTGGTCTATCCCAACCCTCAGGCTCACCAGTCAGTTGTCCTGCGCCGGAGTATCCGCAGGGGGCGGCAGCACCTTCCGTGTCTGATTGGGTCTCCTGCACCAGACACAGAGAGGAAAACTGGTTCTGGGTCGGGATCATCTCCAGTTCCGCCTGAAGGGTGCCATTCAGGCCCACCGTTATACGACCCGTTGTGGTGGGATCTTGCTCCCCCCGGGATGGGCCCCCAGCACCAGCACCTCGGCGCTGGCTCCGTCTCCGTGCGCCTCGTTGTCGTTGCTCTTGACAGCCCTGCGCGTTGTCCAGTCCCGCAAATCCCAGCGAGTCCATCCAGCTCTCCGCATCTGACAGGCGATCAAAGAAGTTGGACCTCTCATCGTGTTGCACCCGGAGCCTGGCCGGGAAAAGCAAACTGTATTTTACGTTGTGGTTCCGCATCCGCCGCTTCACCTGTAGGAAGTCGTTCCGGAGGTCCTGGACCTTCCTGGTGTAGTCCGGCAATATGTGAATGTCATGGTTCTCATACCTAGGCTGGCCCGTTTTACAGACGTGCTGTAATATTAGGCCCCGATCCCTAAAATTGAAGAACAGGGCTATGATGGCCCTGGGCGGAGATCCCGGTTTCGGCGGCAGCCCCAGGGTCCTGTGGGCCCTCTCAATTGCAAACAGTTTAGACAATCGTAGGTGTGGGAAAACCTTGCCAATCCAGTCCTCAAGAAACAAGTCCACCGCTGGCCGCTCCGTGCGTTCGGGAAATTCTAGAAAGCGAAGGTTATTTCTCCGGGACCGCCCTTCCGCATCTTCGGCCCGTTCCTCCAGTCGGGCTGTATGGTCCTGGAGGGTGGCTATCGTTTCCTTCAGCTGCCGGACCTCTGTCTGTAAAACAGTCACATCCCCTTCCGTGGTGGTAACCCAGTCCATCACCTTCCGGAGGTCGAGACGTAGATGATTAATATCCATAGCCATGCCGTCCATTTTGGTTTCAAGCGCCACCCTGGAGTCACGAATCGCTGCTAAGATATCGGCCTTATCCTGGGCCGCTGCATCAGGGTGGGCCTCCATTCTCCGGTCCATTCCAGAGCATTCTGGTGCAGCAGGGCCTGGGACCGTGTATTGCACAATTTTGTTTGCCTGGGTTCCCGTTGTCGGTCGGTGCTTCCCCATAACTAAGGGGGGCTTCCAATGGCACTCCCCAAAGGGCTTCTCCTGTGCAGGGTCTCAACCCCCTGCAGTCCGTGGATCAGCCCCAAAGGCTCTAAACTGTAGCTGTGGCTGGGCACACCGCAGGGCAACCGCAAACTCGCTCTCTGCCAGACCCCGGGCACCGCTGTTAAGCACCTCGTAGTATTGACCCCAAAGGAGCGAGTTATAGGTTAGCGTCTGTTAAAGGTGCATCCCACCTCCTTCGAGCGGGGGACGTCCCCAATGGCCGCCGCAGTATCTCAGAAGTCCACAGGCCGCAGCCGTCCACTGCTCTCTGCAACCGTTGTTAGCCGCCCCTCTGCCCTCCGCAGTCAACCTCTCCACCTCCTGGGGGAAGATGGCCTACCTTGCCACCACCCGACAGCGGGGGGGCCCTCAGTGCACGGGGGAATCCCGCCAAAGCGATCAACAAAGGAGGGGGGCCGGCAGCCGGCCCACAGGTGGACGTTCGTTTCCCCTGCTAATGGAGGGCCGGGGGAGACATGGGGGCCGTCAGGCAGGACAGTGATCTCTATCGCCTTGCTAGCTTTATGGTCGATGGCAGGCACAGGGCCCCAGGATCGCGCGCAGGTCACCTCATCCTCAGGACAGGCCGGTACTTACTCCGGGATCCTCTGCAGCCGCTCCAGGTCGTGTTGCACACCCCCGTAGGTCACTGTAGTCGGTGTGTCCTGTCTCTCTGCACGGGGGAGGGGCCGCTGATATACTGGGTCGTCCGCGGTCCGTTGTCGAACCGCTCAGTCAGTCCTGGAGGCGTCCGCGATCTAGCCTTTTTATTTTATTTTTTATTTTATGTAGTTTGTAGAGCGCACAGCTACCCCCGAAGGGGTGTCCCGGCGCTAGAACCTGAACCTCCAGGAAGAGGAGAGGAACAAGGAGTGAAAACAGCGGAGTAGATCAGAGTCCAGAGAAGAGCCACGTTTTGAGTCTGGCCCGGAAGATGGATTCGGAGGGACAGAATCTAAGATCGACTGGCAGAGCGTTCCACAGTTTTGCCGCAATAACACTGAACCCTCTGCCACCCATTCTGGAGAGTCTGAAACGGGGAGAGATCAGAAGGCGGAGGTCATTGGATCTCAAAGATCTGATGGAACGGGATATTGAGACCCGTTTTTTCAGGTAGTTGGGTCCGAGGTCGTTGATGGCTCGGTAGGTCAGGGTAAGGATCTTGAACTGGATACGGCTGGCCACAGGTAGCCAGTGAAGTTCCCTACGATATGCGGATACTGATTGATGGTAGGGAATATTGCCAATCAATCTGGCCGCCGCATTCTGAACAATCTGAAGCCGGTCAATCAGATATTGGGGGGCACCAGCATAAAGGCTATTAGCATAATCCAGGTGGGATGTGATGAGGGCATGGGTAACTCTACGGCGGGAATCCAGAGGAAGATAGGGGAGTATCTTTTTGATCATGCGCAACTTCAGGAAGCAGGCAGAGGTCACTTTATTGACCTGAGTTTTGCATGAAAGGGAGTCGTCAAACTGGAAACCCAGGTTACGAGCAGAGTGGACGGGAGAGGGAGCGGGATCAAGTGCCGTGGGCCACCACCAGGAGGAAGGGATGGAATTTTTCTGGTTAAAAAACAGCACCTCTGTTTTGTCTGCATTGAGTCTAAGGTGGTTTTCAGACATCCAGCCACTGATGTTGTTGAGGCACTGGCGGAAGTTGGTGAACGCGGAGTCCGAGTGGTCTCTGAAGGAGAACACTAGCTGAGTATCATCAGCATAGGAGACCACCCTGACTCTGTAGGACTCCACAACGCCAGCCAGTGGGGCCAGATAGATGTTAAAAAAACAGAGCCTTCCCCCTGCAGACGGGGGGGGGGGGGGGAGAAGAAAGTCCACGGCTCAGGTCGCCCGGTCCCAGCAGGCCTTCTTCATAGGCGCACTGACAGTGCCCGATGTTTAAGGGTGCGCGAAGGCCTCTCCACCCTGGCCTTGCGTAGGGGCTGACCCATGGGGACCACAGCGGCGTACCCGACGGCCTCACAGCAACACAGCACTATCTTCCGGCACTTACTCCAGGCATCTGGGGTCGTGGGCACTCCCCTGGTCCACCGCTGCAGGGGGTCACGGATCCTCCGCTGGGTCTCACGCCTCACACCAGCCGGCAGGGGTAGCATCACCGCGCGGCGGCTGCCATCTTCAGACCCCCGTTACCGCTGCGCTCTCTGCGAGTCACCGGGTCCACAGCTGCCCCCCGAGGTGATAAAAGCAGTCCGGGACCACGGGCGAGGTCCGGGGGGGCTTCTCACCGCAGGAACCCCAAGAAATCTTCAAATGTGCCAGGATAATATAGGATTTAAGGAGCACTAGGGCAGGAGCTGGACGAGAACATGTCTAGCCAACCATTTTGCTAAGCCACGCCCCTTCTCTTCAATACTGTTGTATAATTCCTTGATACGTGTGCTCTTATGATGTATGATAATGTAGGTCGACTCATATTCCATAACAAACATCCTATAAGGTGGGGACTCTTTGACATGTGCAACCCTCGTCTTGTGTACTCCCACATATGTTTGTTTGATGGTAGACTCTACTTTTAATTCTTCTTTACTTATGTACTCTAATGTATCATTATATGTATGTGAGGATTCTTTGTAACACTTATATGGAACGGGTTACCATTTACTGGAAATGTTTGTATTATAGCATACCCTATAGTTGTATTGCATATCATATTACTATATGTTTATGCACTCAATAAAATACTTTGAACACTAAAAAAGATTCAGAGCTGGGTGAATGGGCACTTTAGGACTTTTGAAGATACTTTGGCAGATTCACTCAATGGTGAGAAAAGTTTTAGAGTTTCAAAACCCCTTTTCTTATTTAACTTGACCGTAACACATATACTGACTCTGATTATAGAAACACTGACAGTCACTCAGTAGTTATGGTTAAGTATCATTAGGGGAAACTTTGTTGGAGACCCGATCAAAGGGCGATTTTAATAAATGGGTTGTGGTGTGAACGACACCACGGGCCATGCACCAATACTGTCCCATCACTATGAAGATGCGAGCTGATTTTGCCAATGTGAGCAGAAACTCAGTTATAACAAGCATTGGCAAATTCAATATTGCGTCTTTTTTACAGGCGAATGCTGACCTATTGGCTTTGCGAATGTTTGTTTATTTTTCATCATTGCTTTTCTTTTCTAAAATGACCATTGACCATGTTGGAAGGTCCAAAATGGACAAAATGGCTGCCAGTGCATCGCACGTGCTGACATGGTCGCCTCTTGTAATGGCATTAAAGCATTTCAAGATGGCTGACATCTGTATGATTACATCACAATGCACTTGGCCGCTATTTTGGCTGCTTTACTTTACTGCCTTATCATAGTGATCATTTTAGCATAGAAAAGTAGAAATAAAAGAATAGAGTGTGCGGAAACATAAAAATGGAAGAAACAAGCTTAGTAGCACTTTCCAAATGCAGGGCCCTCCAAAAATGAATTTGGAAAATAGAGAGGTAGGGGCATGGTGCAACGAGGAGCCCGGGGTTGAGTCAACAGAGAGAGGACGGGGTCTCGGAGGAAGGTAACCTAAATAAAAAACAAAAAAGTATGTTTGAAAATACTTTAATGTTGTTTCCATCCATCAAATATAGTTGTGTGTGGAGGATACCAGTGCCTATAGGCTTCCACCATGGCCAGTGGTTACAGCCAGCTGAACCACAGTACTAATGGCAGAAAAGGGCTTTGAATCGTTATTTTTGTATTGTCTGCTTTGGTGCCTACCATGTAATGTCACTAGCTATTGCAAGACAGACCTAACGAGTTCTAAATTGGAAGAAAAAAACGAACTGGAAGGTTTTTATATCTACAATTTAGAATACAGTCCTGCATTTTAATATATCTTTATATCTGAATTTCCTCAAAATGAAAACAAAATACAAGTAGCACAGAGACCTTTCCATGATTAGTTTTGATCATTGGTCTACTATTTGATTATCATTTTTCCACTGCCCTTTTCTTCAGAATCTATCTACTCTAAGATCTATAACAACTCTACACACTTTTCTGTATCAGGGATCTCAGCAGAGTGTCGCTTGAGATGTTTGTGATGTCTACAGCTTTAAAAAATATAGTTCCGAGAAGTTTTATACTTTGGTGGTGTTCTGCAATGAATACATCACCTCATAAAACACATCGAATTATATTACATTGTTAGTTTTCCCAGAGAAGGGAACCTGTGCCATGTCACGTGCAAAATCAAGGAACCATGATATGGCACTACTTACAAAAAGAGACAGACCCTTGAATTTCACCTCGAAGAGAAACAAAAAAGCATAAAAATGGATGGGTGTCTTCTTTGCTTACATCCCAAGTGTGTGTGCAATTGCATTTCCAGAAAAGGCCCAATCCGGACTGCATTTGCCAAATACAACAGACCCATCCAGGATTGCTGGACCCCCCAGGACAGTACCTACCTCTGGCCCGGTCAGTGCTGTGCAGGCGGTACCGTCTGTGACGTGACTCAGCATCAGGGCTGTTGCAGCCAGGCCCTCATCCTCATCATTGCTGCGCTGCCCACGAGGCCACAGAAGATGCTCAGGATACACTGCTGAGCGCGCGCTGTGTCCAGCCTCATCTCTGCAGCGCTGCCCGCGAGGCCACTGAAGATGCTCAGATACACTGCTGAGCGCGCGCTGCGTCCAGCCTCATCTCTACAGCGCTGCCCGCGAGGCCACAGAAGATGCTCAGGATACACTGCTGAGCGCGCGCTGCGTCCAGCCTCATCTCTGCTGCGCTGCCCGCGAGGCCACAGGAGATGCCCAGGATACACTGCTGAGCGCGCGCTGCGTCCAGCCTCATCTCTGCAGCGCTGCCCGCGAGGCCACAGAAGAGGCAGTGGATGTGGATACACTGCTGAGCGCGCGCTGCGTCCAGCCTCAACAAACTCCGACAAGGATGAACGTGAAGGGCCTCCGTGGCTTTTTCAAAGATGCGGAAAAGCTGCACTGGGTGCGTGGTGGCAGCAGAACGGACTCTCGAGAACTGCTCTGTCCTGTAAAAGGAGTGAGACACGACTGGATGTTTGAACTGTGGGTAAGCAAAACTGCACCTGAGCCCTTTCAGGCTACTTCTTACTGCTCTAAGAGACAGAATGAATACAGAACCTGGGGGGAACTGGGAGAGGGGGGTGGAGACGGGCCAGAGAGGAGGTGGGTGGGTGAAGCACCTACACGAGATAGCGCTCAGTCGCTGGCTTGTCTGTTTACTGATTTATTGAAATGTGAAGTCCTTAGTACAACTGTGCAAGTAAGGCACTTTCTTTCATGCAGAGATATCTGTAAAGTGGTGAAGGGCCCTAGGCCCGCATGTTGCAGGAGCAGCAATAACGTGGACGCAGACACCAGATGGGGGTAGTGGGAATGGCCACGAGCACGTGCGCCCGGCCCCATTTATTGGCCTCGTCACCTGACCCAGTGACGTAGGTGCTGGGTGTGTGTAATGTGTGCTTACAGGCTGCAAACACTAGAACGTGTCTAATGCTCAGACACTACAATATCCATTAGGCTGTCCATTATCTTTATTGTATCTGATAGTTGATTATTGAGCTGAGAACTCGAGAGTCCCTCGCTGCCTCCCCGGGAAGCTTGCGACTGCCCTCCCTTAGTACCCTGAGAGTCTGAAGGGGTTGTGCTTGCCCCAGTTTTCAGAGCCCCAGTAGGAAAGCGCCTGGACACCAGTGGCAAAGAAAAGGTCCCCTTGTCATGTGGCCCCCTGAACAGGATCTGACAATGTCTGAAGATGAAGGAATTTCATCTGTTTTATTTTAAGGTAACCTCAGTTATGAAGATATTGAAGTCTGCAAAGGAAATCAGATATTACCATGGAAAGTTAATAATGTTCAAATTACCCTAGACTGCACAGCTACATCAATGCACCAGTTCCAGCCCAAACTGGGACATGGAATGGCATGCACAGTAGAAACTATAAAGAATAAACTATGCTATTTGCACACGCTAAATTAAGGCCCCATATATACTAGTTTTTCATTCCAAAGAGCACAGCACCCACGGTTGTTGTGCTGAGCTGTGTCGTGCAAGGGGAAAGATACGGCACAGTCATATCTATTGAGACAGGCCTGCTGCTGTCATTCCGTGCGTCTGTGTTCTAACAAGGCTGCCTTGTGCAATGCACAGCCTCACACCATGGTGAAGAGGTGAGTCTAGCACAGGATTTGTACTGGAAACATACACTTCCAGCAGAAATGCCCATGCCTAGACAGAATCAGAAGTATCCCCTGTCCGAGGTGATAAGGGATGAAATAGCAGGAAGAAGTCCAGGGAAGCAGGGAAAGGTTCAGGGACATTCTTTAATGAGGTGCAACTGTGATAGCTTACTGAATCTTGCTTCTCCTTACAATGTCCTTGCAGTGTATAGTTCAACTATCAGAAGTGCAGGGTCCATGACAGGGAGCAAACGGATCTCTCAAATAGACACATTTAATTTCTGCACATCCTTCCCGTCTCTCTCAAGGACTCCCAGCAGCCCCACTTGGGGGTTCTATGGAGGGACACGTAACAGAACCTCTCCTTGCAACTCAGACCACATTACACAGTCGAGCACGCAGGAAGCATGAAATAGCAGGATAGAAATGACACTTTGTCCTATTTTCTCAGTCACCGAGCACTGAAACCATGACACTTCCTCCAGTATTGCTCTCCTGTTGGCTCCTAAGCTCATGCCATTGGCAGCATTCCAAGCATTAACAGACGCTCCCGAGTTAAGAAACAGCTATTTGAGGAGGCAAACGAGGTTGCCTTGGGTATTTGGAAATGTTTCTGAGTATACGGTATACTTGGGTACATGAGGTTGCTCCAAGCATATGATGCTGTGTTGGGCGTATATGGCGCTAACTGTTGAGATTAGTGGGCAGCTCAGCTGTAGCATATGGAATTGGGCATGGCGTAGTATGACCGTACTTGAGTTTGTGGGGCTGTGCCTAGGCATATTAGCCTGTGTCCGGGTGTATGAAACTGTATTTGCAAATATGTGTCAAGGTCTAGCCGTATTATCCTATCCATGGATATATATGGTTTACGGTGCACATGTGCTGCTGCGACTGGTATCATTGGGCTGTCTGTATAGCATATGAAGCTGTACTTCAGAAAATGACCTTATACTTGAATGTCATTTTGTTAGAAATGGGGTCTCTAGTTGGCAGAGGTATACAGCCTTTCCAAGTACGGACAACCACCCTAGTTAGGGTAAGCCAGATGGACACACCCTAAATTAATCTGTGCTCACACTCTGGTAGCTTGGCATAGAGCAGGGAGGCTTAATTTAAGAGGCAATGTGAAAAGTATTTGTGTAGCACTTAGATTACAGTGCCTCAATGAAAACACCTCCAAAGACTCTACATTTATCCGAGTAAAACAAGACCAAAATAACATAAATCCAATAAGTAGAAGTCAAGATATGATTTTTTAAAGATAAAGTGTTAAAACAGTGCTTAGAAGTCACTAGAGGTCAAAAGGTTACTACAAGGTTGCGAGGAACCAGTGCAAATTCAAAGATCGGATCTACAGCAATGGAGGGCAGGCCGGCTACACAGCCCATGCATGGTCAGCTGAAAAAGTATCTTGGATAGAGCAAAGTGTCGATGTTGAAGGCATGATGCAGCGGTCGGTTTCGCTCAGTCGGGTCACCGCGTCGTCGTCGAGCTCCTTGGAAATGGATGCATTGCGTCATTATCGAGATGCACAGAGCATTGTCATCAGGCCACACAGGCTGTAGACTCTTTGTCGTTAAACAGCTTCTGCGTCGGAGGGGCGATGCAGCACTAATTCTCATACACTCAAGGCAATGCATTGGTTTTGCAGAAATAAGCTGCAGAACACACTTCTGAGGGCTAGGACTGAGGAGGCACCTCAGGCAAGGGTAGGACTCACAGATGGCAGAGTACAGCAGCACCAGCAGGATTGCAGGAAAGCTTTTGTGTCCCTGAGTGTTAGAAATGGGATCTCTGGATGGCTAAGGCTTGCGCCAAAGCCAGGCAGAGACCACCACTCTAGTCAGGGCAAGGGAGTTACACGCCAAAGATCACCCCTGCTCACCCCCTTGGTAGCTTGGCACGAGCAGTCAGGCTTATCCCGGAGGCCACGTGTAAAGCATTTGCGCTCGCACACAGCAACAATATCCCAGGCACACCACAAAAGGAACTCCACACAAAGTTATATCAAAAATAGCCTTTGTATTCTCATAACACATTAGAATGGTAAACACATAATATACATGGTGCCACCTGGCACTGGGTCATATCTACAAGGGATTAAATACACCTAAAAGGGCCCACTGGACCACAGTCAGAACCATCACAAAGCGAACGTAGTAAAAGTAAAACATGTCATAAACGTACAACCAGTAACCACTGATAATCACTGTACTTAGCATCAGCCTGTAACATAAACTACATTATGCACAGTACCACATCAGACTCAAATTACATTCTGCGCCAACCTCACCAGCATAAACACATTATGCAATCATCTCATAAGTCTAAACGCATTAGACCCTAACCTCCGAAGTATAACTCACATTAGGGGCATAAATCACAGTGGAACATAATCTCACTAGCATAAACCATAATCATACAAACCATATTTAGAGGTATCAAATAGAGTGCATAAATCATTCTACATGAATCACATCTCCTATTACCACGTAAATCATATTTAGCACATAGTCTTCTAAAAAGACCATAGTAGAGGCATAAATTACATTAGGGCCTGGCGCCTTATTTACCTCCCAGTTCCCCAGGCCAACTGGCCATCTCAAAGGGGCTCAAACGCCCTGTGTACAAAATTCAGGGCGCGCTGCCTAGCAGCTGAATCCAAGGGTGCGCAATTGCTCACACCTAAATGTTGCAGCTGGCACTAAGTGCTGCGCAGGTGTAAAAGTATGGGGCCAATGAGTGCATCTCACTCCTAACTAAAAAATACATGTCCCCAAAGAAAGAATAGCCTAAACGGCGGAGCTGTCCACTACTTGCTGGGCAGCTGTGAATATAAAAATGAGGCCTAGACACTCCTGGTGCCCTTAAAACACATGTGTGACGTTGCAGCTGCCCGTGAGAATACAGTAAAGGGGCCCTGGCACATCTGTCCCTTCGGGGCCTCACTGAGGCTTCTCTTTAAATAATATTGCCCTCAAAATGTTGCAGTTGCCCACTGTTAAGCGGGGCAACTGTAAAAACATCTGGCCAACATGGGGGACAGCACTGGCCCCTCTGGCCCTCGGGACCCCCCTGGGGCCCTTAAACAACAATGTGCCATCTATGTAGCTCTTCCCTGGGCTCTTAAACAACAACTTTCCCCAAAGAGAGGTGAGCACTGGCACACTCCGTGCCGTGGAATGCCCGCTCACCGGGATTCTGAAAACAAATGGTGCCACATTGGAGCGGCCCTCTACCAGGCGGGGCCGCTCAGAAAGTGGGCACTGAGACCGTGCCTTGATTGTAGAGCAGCCCGCGCTCTCTTGCGGAACCCCCCAGCCACGCAGGACTGCCCAGGTGCTTTGGGTGCACAAATACAAAGAAGACCCTCCTCAGCCCCACTCACTGAGCTGCTGATGGCAGGCTCCTCCGGAGGCGGGCGTGGAACTCTGTGGCGCCAACCGTCTGCCATTTCTAAATGCTGCTCGGGACCTTGGGACTTCTTCTCCTCGGCGGTGCGGGGCTCTCCCAAGCTCACAGGAGCCCTGCACAGACTTCTGGCTGCCGGTAGGAGGACCCGCCCACGACCACGTAAGGCCACCTGACTTCCCGGTTCGCGCTTGCAGCGGCCCGGCAACTTCTGTTCGGACTTGGGCTGTGGCGGTGAATCCATGGCCATAAGAATGCGAGGTGGGCTCCCGCCAATACCGCAGCAATGCGGGGTGGGCACCCGCTATTTAAGGACAAATATAATGCAGTAAAATAAAGGAACCAGTATGCGGGTGGGGACCAGCGATTTCACCTATAATAAAGCGGGGTGGGCTCCCACCAACACCGCCGCAATGAAGGGTGGGCACCTGCTATTTAAGCATTCCAAAAAGCGGGGTGTGCACCCGCAATGAAGCTTCAAATGGGGGGAGGGCACCTGCTGTATTTTAAAAGGCAGGACGGGGGAATCCCAACACTGGGTATTCCCTCTAGAACCAAAGACTGCAGCTCAGCACTGCAGAGCCCACACGCTTTTCTTGGGGAAGAAAAGGTCTTCCAGGTCCTTAAAGTGTCAGGGGCATGGCGGGGCCCAGGGTGGCCAGCAAACAGGGCCCTCCAGCAGGGAGGCAAGCCCCATGGCAGTTCCTCCTGGGCCCTAGCAGCAGCAAGCCCCCCACGAGTACAGGAACAAGAAGTGAACCTTTTCATGGGGTCACAGCCCCTATATTTATATTACACAATCCAAATGTGTCACAGCACAGAGCTTGGGGATACCAGTCAGACCTGGTTTAGGGGGGATTTGGAGCACTTTGTTTTGCTCAGCTCCTCTCTCCTTTGTCAGGTGGTGGCTCAGGGATCAGACACTCCACAGCATTGTGGAGGGAAGGCACAGCCTTATTCAGGTCCCAGGTGCAACTCCTCCCTCCCATCTGCATGCAGATCTCTCTATTCGCCACTGAGATGCCTCACTCTGTCTCCTGGAGCCACCCACACCTCTCAGCTCCTGTCACTCACAAGCCAGACGTGCAATTTACATCAGGCTGGCAGACACACAGTACACAGAAATACCAACTTCTAAAAGTGGCATTTCTCCACCAGTCACCATAAATCTGTGAACACCATTGCACAGCATTTATTCTCACGAGTTCATACATACTAAACTCGCCCCTGCACTCCTCTTACCCCAGGAATTACTATGGACACACTTATCCCCCATGCATTCCTATGGGAGGGCAGGCCAATATCACCACATGTACTCAGAGAGCACACGCACTTTACACTGGGCCACAGTGCTAAAGTGCGCAGAGGCCTAAAATCACTACCACTATGTCAGAGCTTAAGGCAAAAAGTTCATGGGTGAACCTGCCAAAAGGCCCAAGTCCAACACTGAGATTTCAGAAAATAGGAGGAAAGCCATCAAGCCCTTGAAGTCACTCTGTGTTCAAGTGATAGTCCAGTCCTTGTCTTCAGCAGAGCAGTGATCAGTAGGCAGCAGGGCAGTTTAGTAAAGCAGAGAAGCAGTTTTTCAGAACAGTTAGTCACAGCAAAGTGGTAATCCTTTCAGCACAACAGTCTTTAATCCAGCACAGTTATTCCCAGGTCCAGTAGTATACTTATTTGATAGCCCCAGTGCCCTGGTATTATACCCAAAAGTGCCTTTGATGTACGGAGTGACTTCAAAAGAGTTCTCTGAAGTGCACAAGGATCCATTTCAACCAGATCTGGCTCCAGACCAAATCAGCCCTTTGTGTGAGGGCAGTACACAATCTTTTCAGATGTAAGTGTGAGCCGCCTCTCCCCATCCTGACCCTGAAGACATTCAGTGTGCATATGAATGAAGATGAATCCACTGTTACACCCAACCATTCCTATGTTGTGGCTGTCTAGATGGAATGCACAAAATGTAGCTGTCACCCTACCCAAACATGCATTGGAGAGAGGCTACAGGCACACAGAGAAACTTTAAGAGCAAAGAAATAACTACTTTCTAAAAGTGGTATTTCTATAATGGTGTCAAATTTAACTTTACCATTAAAGAGGATTCATCACCACCATTCCAAAGATATTAAACATGAAGTAGCTACTCCTTTCCAATCAGGAATTATAGCTTAAAATGTGTTTTAAATAATCCCCAATGCTAGTTTATAAAAGGAGTAGGCCTCATAGTAGTGAAAAAAAATTAGCTGTTTGTCACTGCCAAGACAAGTAAAACTTAAAAGCGCATGTCCTGCCTTTTAGTTACACAGAACCCTTCCCTTAGGTTTACTTAGGGTTTAAGACTTGGCAAGTGGTTTTAAATACCAAGTTGTAGTGGCAATAAACTGCACCAACAGGCATTGCAATGGCAGGCCTGAGACAGATTTAAAAGGCTACATGTGTGGATGGCACACTACAGACAAGAGTTTCATAGCACAGTGCCCATAATCTACTATATCAAATATTACTATTCCTCCTCCCTTATCCGCAGACTTTATGATTATATTCGGGTCTCTTTTAAGGGACTCAATGGCTGTACAGTGGGATTTGTTCAGGCTGTTGGAATGCAAATGTGATTCTTCCAGGATCGTTTGTACTCCAGTTTCCAGAACTGTCTAAAACGGTATACAACGTTTACAACGCGAGCGTTACAACGCAGTACCATTACCACGCGGTTATCACAATGAAAGTTGTTACAACGAATTGCGCTGGGTGGCGCTCAAGGATAATAAATCATTTAATTTACTATCCCAACACCTTCCCTACTATCCACGGGGACTGGTGTTGGAATAGTAAATTATATTTTTTAAATTTGCGCCCCCCCAACGCAAGTCGTTGTAACGACTTGCGTTGTTACAACCGCGTTGTAATGGTACGCGTGGTAATGGTACGCGTGGTAGTGACATACATCCGTCTAAAACACGAATATGTTCTTACCTACTCAGGAGATCGATGGTGAAAAAGTGGATTTAAGTTTTAATCCTGATATATTCATGGACTCTTTAGGTGGACATTCCTCAAAAAATCATCTGAGTCAAATTTTTCAGAAAAATGATTTCAAAACCCTAATTCTAATTTAATGACAGAAGTGGTGGGGGCAAAGCTAAAACCTCTTACTAGAACTTCTTTCCCAGCTCGATTTAACACCCTACTTGATAAGTTTGTAATGGGTTCCTTATCTATCTATCGCCAATATCTCTGGTTTCTCATTTTCAAATAATCTTGTGGGGGTTGGTTCCGTGTAAATTTACCCTTCTCTTGGTTATGGTTGTAACTATGACCTTTTCTTGGTATCTGCTCTAAAAAATTACATATTTGCTGTTAATTACCATATTGGTACTTTCTTCTCTGCTTGAGTTCTCTTCCTCACTGCTTGAGCTGAGGTATCAGAGAGGGTGACATGTTTTTGCCTCCTCTGGAGTAGATGGTTCTATAGTTTGATTGCCTATCCCAACCTTGTTCCTTTCTCTCTTGGCAGTATTTCTCTTTAAGGAAGGGTTACAGTAGTTCGCAGCTAAACTTATTGATGTCCTTTTTAAGTTTGATGATTTTTTTCGTTACCAGGTATTCTCTGTAACCATCCATATCTTGATTAATCTCCTCTACTTTCTTCTTTTCCTCATCTAATGCAGTGTTTTCTTTAAGACTGGTTTCAAATTTGTCTATTGCTTCCTTCTCAATGACAATTATTTCTTGTGCTGTTTCTATTATAAGAAGCATCCAGTTCTACTACACCTGTTTGCTATTTGTGCCCAGGTCTCTAGAAATGTTCTATTTTCTATTAATAATTCCGGTTCATTCCTTATTTGTAAACCAATCGGGACAATACCAGACCACATATTCCATTAGGAAATCTGCATGTAATTCTGTTCTTATTAACTTTTTCTTCATATTTACAAGCTTCCCCATTTTGATGTTTTAATAGGTAACTGTCTTGTATTTTTTTTAACATAGTTTCTCCTCCTTGTCAGAACATGTACATAACAATGAATTTGTAAATGTTTTATGCATTGTAACTGTTGTAACTCTGGCTTTGCATTATTAAATTTTTATTATATAGATTAATATGTACAAGTTTTAATTGGCCCTTAAAGGAGATTGAATACATTAAAAAGGAACATTTTTCTTTTTTACATATGAAGAATACAAAGGTGTCGAGTTGAACCTTAATATTAACACGGTTAAATGTAGAGCATGGAATGAGACTGAAATACAAGAGTGAAAGTCGGCTTAAGTGGCGATACAGAAATTCAGGTGGATATTTTACATTTGACTAAAAGTCTATAGTGGTGCCCTGTCCCATTGGGTTAGTAGAGGTAAACGCCCAAAATATCGAATTCAAAATATAGACAGGCCAGAATATTGAATCGAAAATATAGAGAGGCCAGAATATCGAATTACGAAAATATAGTTGGTCAGTATATCGAAATTGAGGTAGGAAATATCGATTTCCATAATATCGAATTTAAAATATAGATTTCCATAATATCGAAAAAAAATTAGGGTGATGTATGGTAGTATATGTGTTAAAATGTTATATTATTTTTGTAATGTATACTTAATGTTTTTTAAAGTAATGAATGTTATGTAATTTAATTTTTGCGTAATTTATTTCCTTAGCGGATTGTGGGTTTATAGGGTAATAGGGTTGGAAGTAATTTAATTATAGTAAACTCAATATTAATTTTAATTAATTATTAAATATTTTTAATGTAATTTTGCATTTTAGTTCTGTAGCGGGTTGTGGGTTTATAGGGGAAAAGGATGAGAAGTAATTTAATAGTAATAAAGTAAATATTAATTTTGATTTATATGATAATTCATTGATTCATAATTAATTATTAATTGGTAATTACTTTTAATAAATTGGTAATTCATTTTTATTAATTGATTAATTGATAATTATGTTAATTTCATTCATTTATTATTTGGAGCGGGTTGTGGGTTTATAGGGGAATGGGTGGGTAGTAATTTAATTGTAATTAACTGAATATTTATTTTTATTTCTATATATTGATAATTAATGTATTGTTAATTAATTATTAATTGTTAATTATTTTTTAATAATTGGTAATTAACTGTAATTAATTTTTTATTGGTATTGATAATTTATTCTTATTTAAATATTAAATCATTACTATCCCTACTCTTGAACTTTCTGGAGTATAAATAGTAATTTTTACCCTCCCGCTATCCAACTCTTTCCCTACTGTTGCACTCTCTGGAGTGGGAATAGTAATTTTTACCCCTACGCTATCCAACGCTTTCCCTAGTGTTGCATTCATTGGAGTGGGAATAGTAATTTGTACCCTCCCGCCATTCAACGCTTTCCCTACTGTTGCACTCAGTGGAGTGGGAATAGTAATTTTTACCCACCCGCTATCCAACGCTTTCCCTACTGTTGCACTCTCTGGAGTGGGAATTGTAATTTTGACCTCTACGCTATCCAATGCTTTCTCTACTGTTGCACTCTTTGAAGTGAGAATAGTAATTTTTACCCCTGCGCTTTCCAACGCTTTCCTTACTGTAGTACTCACTGGAGTGGGAATAGTAATTTTTACCCCTACGCTATCCAACGGTTTCCCTACTGTTGCACTAATTGTAGTGGGAATAGCAACTTTTACCCTCCCGCTATCCATTGCTTTCCCTACTGTTGCACTCAGTGGAGTGGGAATAGTAATTTTTACCCACCCGCTATTCAACGCTTTCCCTACTGTTGCACTCACTGGAGTGGGAATAGTAATTTTTACCCTCTCACTATCCAACAAATTCTCTACTTTTGCAATTGTTGGTGTGTGAATACTAATTTTATTTCCTTAGCTATGTAATGTTTTTAATTTTGTTATATTTAATGTAGTATACATTATTAATTATACTTTAATTATTTAAATTATATTATATTATTTATTTTTATATTTATATAATAGTTAATTTATATATATGTAAATATGTTTTTATAATGTTTTAAATATTTTATAATTAAGATTAATAATTATTTTATCATATTAATTAAATATATGTTTAAAACTATCGTTTTTTTACATTACATTTATTATTTTTACATTTTAAGCTTTTTTACATTATTTTAACTATGTTTTATTTAATTGTGTTTATCATTTAATTATTTTTATAATATTTGTAATACATTTAAAAAATTCGATATTTTAGTTAACTATATTTTAACTATCGATATTTTGTACTCGATATTTTAGTACTTACCTGTTTTTAGATAGAGATTCTACATTCAGTCCTTTGATATTTTCTAGTTGATATTTTGGGCATTCTATATTATGTCCCTCGATATTTAGTCACTGAACCATTAGTAGGGCCCCTCTCTGTTTTTGCCTCCTTACGAGGACTACTAAAAAAAACAGGTATTTAGCTTCTTGCAAAATTCAAGAAGCGAGGAGATTGTATGTGTAACAGCAGGCCGTTCAATGCTTTAGGAGTGATGTACCACCAGATCTGGTATTACATATGAGTGGGTTGTGTGTGAGTAGGAGGCTGGATGAGCCTAGGTGTCTGGCAGGATTGTGAAAGCAGATGCAATTGTTGAGGTTTGCCTGGCCAGCATTATGCAGTGCTTTAAAAGTGTGGATTCAGAGTTTACATTGTGCTTGTTTGTGAATGGGGTGCCAGTGGATATCCTTCAGGTGTGGGGCGATGTGAGTGCAGGGTGGAAGGTTGGAAGGTTGAGGGTAATTCTGGCCACTGAGTTATGAATGTAGCCTTCTGGTGAGTTTTTTGTTGATCCTGGCATAGAGGGCACTCCCTTAGTCCTGCTTGCTTGTGACCAGGGCGGTTGTGACGGTTTTCCAGGTGCTGATTCGGAGCCATTTGAAAAAAAAATCAGGATCTTTGGGTAGGAGCCTACAACTTCATGTTAGAGTTTAGATCAAACAGCTGTCCATCCTCCACAGTCACTATTTATAGATATATTGTATAGCACTTTCACACTTCTTACTCACTTACCTCACTTTCACTGCACCAGTGTGGTGTTTGGGACACCCGATAATTACAATTGTACATGATGACAGAGCTTAATAAGTTCGTACTTTAATGATTCCAAATGTTGAATTTTCGTATATAAATGCATTTTGTCTTGTAAAACCAATCTACTGATGGTTATTCACTAGTTTACAGTGGAAGTTGAAGTTCACACTTTCCCCTTAAGCTGTTCAGCTTTAGGCAGTTGGTCTTCACCCAGTGGGTGATTTCAGCTATACAGGCATATAGGCATTGAACTTGATCCGGGTGGTGGGAGTCTTGTCCGTGAGGGAGAAAATGATTTGCATGTCATCAGCATATGAAAGGACGTTTATGTTGATATAGTGGATGATGCTGGCTAGAGGGGTCATGTATGCATTGAAGAGGGTCGGGCTCAGGGAGGACCCTTGCAGATCTCTGTAGATGTGGTTGTGGGAGTCCGAAGGGCACAGTGCCAGGGTGACTGATTGGATCCTTCCAGCCAGAAAGGAGTACATCCTTTGGAGTATGTTGTGGAATGTCAGCCCAATTCACAACCGATGCCCAGGCTGCTGGCGCAAGACGCCTCTTAGTTCCCATTCTGAATAGTTACCAAAATAAAGAGACGGGCGCTGGGAGCAGGAACACAAGAACAGAGTTTTTATTTCTCATGAGGAGAGCCTGTCATTTCGGACACGAAACACAGTGTCTTTCGGGAGGTGCTCTAACAAGTTCTCTGAGACATCGCCTTTTATACATCACAAACATTCCTTATTACAATAATGACATTGTGAAGCAAGGAAAAAGACATCCCCGACCCCTCCCCGCTCTGGCGCAATCCAACACGAGGCTACAGTCAAGTCAAGTCAAGTCAGAGAATTTGTATAGCGCACTACATACCCAGAGGGTCCCAAGGCGCTTAGAAAGGGGAGGAGGATTACTTGTCAAATATCCACGTTTTAAGTTGCTTTCTGAATGCTAGGTGGTTCTGGGTAAGGCGTAGGTAAGCGGGGAGTGAGTTCCATGTTTTAGCAGCCAGGTATGAGAAGGATCTGCCTCCCATGGTGGTCTTGTTGATGCGAGGTACAGTGGCGAGGGCTTGGCTGGAAGAACGTAGTTGGCGGGAGGGGGTGTAGAAAGACAGTCGTGAGTTGAGGCATTCAGGTCCGATGTCGTAGAGTGATTTGTGTGCGTGGGTTAGCAGTCGGAAAGTGATCCTCTTATTGACGGGTAGCCAATGGAGGTCTTTAAGGTGACCAGAGATGTGTTCGTTGCGTGGGATGTCTAATATGATCCTGGCTGAGGCGTTTTGGATTCGTTGGAGTTTCTTCTGGAGTTTAGCGGTAGTGCCTGCGTAGAGGGTGTTTCCGTAGTCCAGTCGGCTCGTGACCAGAGCATGGGTGACTGTTTTCCTTGTTTCGGTGGGGATCCAGCGAAATGTTTTTCTAAGCATGCGAAGAATGTTGAAGCAGGAAGAGGATACGGCGCTGACTTGTCTGTTCATTGAGAGTGAAGAATCCAGGATGACGCCTAAGTTCCGTGCGTGGTCTGTCGGGATGGGTGCTTTTCCGAGGGCTTCCGGCCACCAGGAGTCGTCCCATGCAGAGGGGGATGTACCTAAGATGAGGACTTCTGTTTTGTCTGAGTTCAGTTTCAGACGGCTGTGTTTCATCCATTCGGCAACTTCTTTCATTCCTTCGTGTAGGTTAGTTTTGGCGGTGCTGGGGTCATTGGTGAGAGAAAGGATTAGTTGAGTGTCATCCGCGTAAGAGATGATGTTGAGGTTGTGTTGGCGGGCGATGGCCGCGAGGGGGCTCATGTATACGTTGAAGAGGGTGGGGCTGAGTGAGGATCCTTGTGGTACGCCACAGATGACTTCAGTGGCCTCGGACTTGAATGGTGGGAGGCGGACTTTCTGAGTTCTTCCGGTGAGGAACGAGGTGATCCATTCAAGTGCTTTTCCTTGGATTCCGATGTTATTGAGGCGTTGTAAAAGGGTGCTGTGGCAGACTGTGTCAAATGCTGCAGAGAGGTCGAGGAGGATGAGGGCGACTGTGTTTCCATTGTCCAGTAGAGTTCGAATGTCATCTGTTGCTGCGATGAGGGCGGTCTCAGTGCTGTGTTTTGCTCGGAAGCCAGATTGTGAGGAGTCGAGGGATTTGTTGGCTTCGAGGAAGGCGGCGAGCTGGTTGTTGACAGCTTTCTCGATGACTTTGGCCGGGAATGGAAGGAGCGAGATGGGGCGGTAATTTTTGAGTTCGGTGGGGTCCGCTGTGGGTTTTTTCAGAAGGGCGGTGAGTTCAGCGTGTTTCCAGTCTTCCGGGAAGGTGGCGGAGTTGAGGGAGCTGTTGATGACGTCTCGGAGGTGCGGTGCTATGACGGAGTCTGCTTTGTTGAAGATGTGGTGAGGACATGGGTCTGTGGGGGATCCTGAGTGGATGGAATTCATCAGGCGGATTGTGTCCTCAGTGGAGATTGGGTTCCAGTCGTTAAGGGTGTTCACGGGGGGGGAATGTTCAGCAAATGGTAGGGTGGGTTGGTTTCCGGGTTGGTTGTCGAAGCTGTTGTGGATGTCTGCAATCTTGTTGTGGAAGAATGAGGCTAGGGAGTCGCAGAGGGCTTGAGAGGAGGTGATGTCGTTGGAGTTGGCCGAGGGATTGGAAAATTCCTTGACGATGTTGAAAAGTTCCTTGCTGTTGTGGGCGTTGTTGTCAAGTCGATCCTTGAATGCTGTTTTCTTGGCCTTTCGGATTAGTTGGTGGTGAGTGCGGGTGGCGTTTTTGAAGGCGTCCTTGGTGCTAGTGGTTGGGTCTTTTTTCCAGGCCTTTTCGAGGGAGCGGCAGAGTTTCTTGGACTTCTTAAGATCATCGTTGAACCATGAGGCCTTTTTGCTGGCAGGTTTGTTTTGACGTTTCTTCAGTGGTGCTAAGGTGTCGGCGGTGTTGGATAACCATAGGGTGAGGTTGGCGGCGGCTTCGTTTGCGTTAGAAGAGTGGGCTGGGGTGTTTAGAAGGAGCGATGCGGAGATCTGGTCCGTGGTGATTTTGTTCCAGTTTCTTTTCAGAGTTGGTTGGGGGTGGTTGGTGGGTTTTGGTTTGTTGTAGGTGAAGTGAACGCAGCTGTGGTCAGTCCAGAGGAGATCCGTAGTGTGGCTGAAGGAGACATGATTGCTGGAGGTGAAGATGGGGTCGAGTGTGTGACCTGCGATGTGGGTGGGGGACGTGACCAGTTGTTTAAGTCCGAGGTTGGCGAGATTGTCCAAGAGGGTTGTGGTGTTGCGGTCGTTGATCTTTTCAAGGTGAAAGTTGAGGTCTCCCAGAAGGATGTAGTCTTTGGAGGGGAGCGCGTGAGGAGTGATGAAGTCCGTGATGTCTTCACTGAATTTTGCGCGGGGTCCTGGTGGTCTGTAGAGGAGGGTGCCTCTGAGTGTGGTCTTGGGGTCGATGTGGATCTGGAAGTGAAGGTGTTCAGAGTTGGCGAGGTTGACGTCAGAGCTGGTTGAGATGCGGATTGACTTCTTATGGACGATAGCGATTCCTCCTCCTGTGTGGTCGGTGCGGTCCTTGCGTGTGATCTTATAATCTTCAGGGATGGCAATGGTGATGTCTGGGGCGGAGGAAGCGTTCATCCATGTTTCTGTTAGGAAGGCGACGTCCGGAGAGATGGTGTCTAGTAGATTCCATAGGTCAATGGCGTGTCTGTGGACCGATCGAGTGTTGAGAAGGATGCACTGTAGGTGGTTGGGGTCAGGAGTCTGTGTTGTGGTCGTAGCGGAGATGTTGTCGGTGCTGATGAATTTGCAGGAGTAGCAGGAGAAAGGTCCATGGGTGTGTCCGGGAGCGGCTTGGACGCAGTTTGGGGCGCGACCGGAGTTGAGGGCTAGGAGGGTGGCGGCATCGTAGGTAATGCAGGGGGGCTGGGCAGCGCGAGGGGCAGGGGGTCTGGCGCTGGGCGCGGTCCAGGCGCGGACGGGCGTAGACGGACTTACCTTTGGCGCACCTTCGGCGCGGACTGGGCGCGATCGCTGCGCTTGACCGCTGCGCGGAAAGGCATCTGTCATATATGGGTAGTGGGAGGGGGAGGGGCGAGGGAGGATCCTATGGGAGGCGGTTGCGTGGTGGAGGGGGCGGTCTCAGGGCAACAACAACAACAGAGCAAATGGCGGCGGCAATAACACACAAGCAGATCGACTTAGAGGTCCTCACCCCATATAATGGGAGGGGGCTATCACCCAGCTGAGTGTTCCGCTGATTCCTTTGGAATGTGTGCGCCTGATCGATTCTCGGAGGGGTGGGGAGGTCATGATTAATAGTAGCTCCTTTGAAGAGGGGCGAGTGCATACAGTGGTGGGCAACAAACTGTATCCTCAGGCGAAGGAGATGACCAGTGGTCCGTGCGGACAATCGGGCTCAGTGGAGGGGTCATCAAGGGAGGGGTATTCATGGGAAGAAGGGAGGTGATGGTCAGGCGCGGGGTGTGATTCCCAGGGACAGAGTCGCACAGAGAGAGAGGTCTTATGACCCGTACATGAGAGAGCGGGGACAGTCAGGTACAGCTGGGGGGGGTTATGTCAGCTGAGGCGAAGGATGCTTCTTCAAGAGAAAATGGGGGGGGGTGCGTGGGTCAAGCAGGAGGGTTACTTTTCAGAGCAGGGTCGCGCAGAGGGAGAGGGTTTTATGGTCTATGCATGTGGGAGTGGGGGGGGTGTTCAAATGCGCGCAGGAGGGAAGCCGGGGATTCCAATGAGCGGGCAAAAAGGCCATGGTGCCTAAAATGGTTGTCATGTACATATGGGCGCGGGTTTTTACTAGCGGAATGATGCGGTCAGCGTTTCACGGTATTCATGGTGCCTACAGGGAGGGGGATGGAAGAAGGCAAATGAACGCCGCTTATGTACATTAATATTGCTAATTTCCACAGTCGCCGCTTTTAACATAAGTGAGTTCATTTCCTAACTAATGGGCGTACATATAATACATGTGTGGTCGATGAGATAGCATTTGTCAAATACCAGCGAATTGCATATAACCATGGCACAATCGATGCGGTTGGTGGAATGCAGCACATATGAATTCACAGTTGCTGGGTTACTTATACAAGCCTAGAGTTCAGCATACTACACAGTACAAATGTTCCGACTTTCTCTTCGGTGGCATCAATGTACAGCCTTCAAAAGTGACCGAAAAACATTTTGAAAGCAATACAAAGTGGTTGAGGGCGGAATTCAGTTCGACACAAGTAATTTAGTCAAATTGATGGGTGTCTTCGTCACAGTGTCTTTTTAGCGGTGAGCCATCACTGGTAGGCTCTAGTCCGTTTTCTTTCGTTGGCGCTGTTGAGCACCGACGGTGGAGCTATAGGTCCAGCTCGGATCTAACTTTATGCGTTGCAGGGTGCGGTCAGTCCTCTGCTGTTAGACCACAGTCCTGTTCCCTAACCAATTCTTTAAGGGCGCCTTATGCTCGGCACCTGTATTTCCTTTTTCCTTCTGTGGCAAACCCCATTTCCATCTAAATGCTGTTCTTCTTGTCTGAGTTAAAAAGTCATGTGGAAAAGAGGGGGTGTTGGATAGTCGAGGGAAGAGAGGGCGGAGTGGGGTCAGGTCTTTTCTTGGACACATCAAGGGACCAAGGGAGCAAAGGAAAACGAGCAGGCAGGCCCATCAATCGGGCCCAGAAAGGGGGCGAAGACTTCAGGCACACGTGGGTTAGCAGACAGAGGGCTTCAGGGCAGCCCTTCAACCTTTCATTTTCCACGTTTGAGATTGCTGTCTCGTCCCGTATCTTGTTGCTCTGCAGCTCCACCTTTGGTCGAGGTCAAATGTGTCTCAAGATCTGCAGCCAGGCTGTACGTCACGTCCGACCCTTCTCCTCCGATGATCGTATATCTTTGAATGGGTACAAAACAAGTTTTAGAGAACTGGCAGGAGAAGACATTTATGCATTTGAATTCCGCCCTCAATCCTACGCACTTGGGGGTTTACGTTCATCGGTCACAGTCAGAACCCTACCACCATGAAGTATATATGTCGGCATTCCTACTGTGTTTGTGCCAAGTCTATTTATCGTTCATTCCGGCTAACCCTTTCAAAAACAGGGCAGGGGTGCTATCATCGAGAGAGGGGGAGGGAAAAACAGGCTTTCATCGAGGAGCGACAGTTAATCAAGGTCATCAGTTATACTTTGAGGACAGCTGATATGAAGCAGGGGTCAGGGAGAGGCGGGGACGCTTTGGACATTCGCGCTTGAGTGCAGAGGGGTGGGGCAATCTGGGCATTGGGGATCAATCTGGACATTGGGGCTCGTATCTCTAACGAACTGGAAAATAGGATGCCATTGACATATAGTCCCCCTATAAAAGAGCCAGATTAGGGGACATCAGCCGTCTTACCTGTCCCTTCCTTCTTAGCCAATTCAAGTTCTTTCATTTTGCAGAAAGGAGAGGTAGTAATATGGCGAGTTACAATCATTTTAGTTTCTGTCAATTTTGCTGAACACCTTCGCGTTCAATAAGTATCCAATTGGGCTGGTGCCGGCAGGGCACAATTTTACCACAAAAAGGAAGAGGCAATAGGGGGGGGGCTCTCATAGAGAGTGAGAGTCGTCCGCATTCTAAACGAGCCATTCGGTACACGTATGCCATGTAGAAAGGTAGAGAGAGAGAGAGAGAGATAGAGAGGGAGAGAGAAAGAGAGAGAGACGTGTACGGTAACAGGTCATTTAGTGCGCTCACAACACAGAACGGCAGGGGTCAGGTAACACGGAAACGCAAACAGAGGGAAGACATAAACCCATACATTACATACACACAAACTCAGACAAGGGAAGACAGTACGTGTGTTACATACAAATAATTCACGACAAAATATAGAACAGTTATTGGCCAAAAGATCTCTTTCTGCATGCTGCGCATCTTTAGTATCCTATTTATCTACGTTCTGAGCTCGTTTTACCTTTTTTTCTCCTTTTCCTCTCGTTTGCCATCTTTGCGAGTGTTCTCGGTTACTAATACTTACACCTCGGTCAGTTGGTCCGGAATTAACCTGGCCGGGTTACTGCTCACGGTGGGATCTTTAAATCATTTTTCCTTTTCTCCCTTTTGGCGAAAAAGGTTCTCCAGGCTGAGGCAACGGAGGGCATTAATCGGGAGAACAGTCGGACAGCTTAGCTATCTCTATAAGGGTGCGAGAAGGAGGTGGTACATTAACAACATTCCTAGTCTTCCAGACGGGCGGTGTTTAGGTAACCCTTACCCCGGAACTTTCCTTGTCCTTTCCCTATCTAGTTAAACGTCATAGTTGTATTATCTGGCGTGCTGGTTCGAGTCATAGTCTGTCATATTGTACTAACCCGTCGAGTATCTACGTCAGTCCATCCTCCCAATCACTAGGTTCTGAGGGAGGAACAGTCATGTCTAAGTAAAGTGGGGGGTGCTACATCTTACAAAGCTTGTCATGTATAAGCACTATGCTCAAATTCCCTACTTCCCCTTCCGTCGGTCGTTCGGTCATCACTCCCCCAAACTTCAGCCGATGTTCCGACGTGACCTGCAGATGGGAGGAGAAAGAAGGGGGGTGGGGGCAACATTCAAAACACATCAGCGCGCACAAATCCGAAAATGTTTTTACTTACCACATACTCGACCTATCTCCACACGGTGCATTCTCTACCATCTCGGTGTTTAAGCCCAGAGGGACTAGTAGTGTTAGAGACATAATCATTGGTGTTCTGCGTATCGGCATGAATCACTCGAGCGTGGTCTTTTAGATCATGTGCGAGGGTGGTGGTCAGGTGGCGTTTCATCGTGATTGCTTAAGGGCATCTAAAACGTTTTTCCTGCTGCCTGTGGCATACAATGTAACGGCTTAAGTATTGGGCTTTTTAACCTTCAACCTTAATAAAGCTGCTTACCTTTCGCTTATATCGGAGACAGTAGTAACACATTCGAAACTCATTAATGCAATCGCTACAGTTGTACTTGCCTTTTCAAAAAACCTTTAATAAAAAATGATGGCGCACAAATACGAGCCTACAACCCAGTGGGCCGGCCACAGAGCAGACTGAAGCCGGGCGCGAGGGGAACGAAGTCGGTGGCCATTTATTTCATAATATAAAGTGCGGCAAGTGCAATAACATCGTATCGAAATTCATTGGGAGTAAGCGTCATAAATGTCGAAAAGTCAAACTTTCAATAACCATGGTGCGCTAAAACTTAATATCAATTCATTGTCCGAATGCTCAATTAGTACCTATTTCATATCAATTCATTGCTTTAACACATAATTGGTACCCACCCTATACCAGTTCATTGTCCCAACACATAATCAATATCCATCTTATATCACTTCCTTTTCTGAACACATTATCAATATCCATCTTATCCACTTTCATTGTCCAAAAAAAAACTACATACGTATCTCAGAACATCAAGGCTTGAGCAATCAGGGTACAACAAAGAGCTGAAAGTTTCATTTGTATCGGCGCCATTTTGGGCGAGGTCAGGCAGGCCCCAGTACAGTCAGATTGTCTACACTGACTCGTGGTTGGACCAGAACCTCTTTTGGCAGTTCAAAGAGTTTTTCGCAATAGGGTAACAGACTGGCAATATGAACCATCAGTCAAAAGTGGGGAGGGAGGCAACAATCTCTCCTACCGGGTCACTCTGGTGTTCCACCGGAACTGAACAAATCTGTATTTTTGCAGGATTTTAGTCATTCCAAAACTGAGGCTGGCGCCGGCTGGAGTGCGCCGACGTCTCGTGGTTTCCATCGGGGGACGGGGGCGGGGGCGCCCGTGGAGGGGTCGGCCCCCCCCCGGCTCTTCTAGAATCTTCAAGGTCGAGGAGAAGAGCACAGGACGTGCACCAGTCCTGGGCCAAAAGCCGTTTTTCGATTGGGACCCTGTTGATCGAAGCGTTGGGGTGTCGCTGGAAGCCTCCACCTGGGGAGGTGGGGGGGGCTCGTTCGCGCCGCTTCGCCCTTCCAGCGACCCCATGCCGTTTCTCGGCTCCAGCACTTTGGGATGGCCGTACCAGGCAATGAAGAGAGGGGGGGGGGTCGGAGGCAGCAAGACATCCCCCCCGCGGCCTACAGGGCACCGTTTTCTGTGGACTTTTCGTAGTGGCCAGACCAGGCGATGCGAGGGGGAGGGGGGGTCGGTGGCATGTGCAAGACATCCCCCCCCCTCCGTTGTCAGGGCCATCATGAAAGAAAGAAGTAGTGCCGCCGTGTGCAACCCTCCAGTGTTGTCGAAGCAGGGCGCTGCCTGTCAACCCTCCAGTGTTGTCCAAGCAGGGCGCTGCCGACCTCGGCTCCGGTTTTGTTTTTCTGATGGCCGGAGCAGGCGATAGAGAGAGGGGGGGGGGGTTGGTGGCAGAGGCAAGACCTCCCCCCCCCCGTGGCCCGCAGGGCAGCCAAAAGAAGAGAAAGGGGAGACCATTACAACTTTCGGGCCGTCCGCCCCACAGCCTCCCCTTCCGATGGCGGCCAGCCGGGCCCTGCTCTGCACGTGTTGAGGCCTCGCCTTCCGGATGGGCGTAACCGCGGACCTGTTGCACTTCGGGAGCTTCCGGAATGGGGGTAGGTATCTGCTGATTTGTATCTATTTCATGTTACCGTTATTTGGGCGTGGCGGGCGGTGGGACAGACATGCTTTGGATAGCGAGGGGGCGGCGGGGCCTAGCTACCTCGTGGCTGTCTTGGCGTCAAGCTTGGCTTCTTTTGCCATTTTATATTTCTTATTACGGACTATTTCTAATGTTTCTTAGTTTTAGTGAAGTCGGAAACTCATCAGTGGGCTACTGACTTAGCTCGACTTCTTTTTCCTTCCTTTTCTAGTGTGTGTTTCATGCTAAAGTTTCTGTTAACAGGATTCGGTGATCACTTCATATTTTATATGTCCTTTTATCAGGGATACCCTCCGGTTGAGCCGGATGATCTACCTCCAATAAATGGTCCGGGTGGAACTAGATTATCAATCAGTGGGGAGTGGGTAGGCATGACGGATTACAACGGGGACAAAAGTCTGCATTACCTACCCTTTACTACTTGCAAAGACTAGACAGAATATCTCTATTCCACGTTATTTGCAAACAGAAAATACCTCAAACGAACTATTCCTTGGACAATAAATGTCCAGTCAATCAATCAATCAGTGGGGAGAAAAACAGGCATGACAGATTACAACGGGGACAAACGTCTGCATTACCTGTCCTTCGCTCTCTGCAAAGGGAGACGGAATATTCCTATTCGTCTCTGTTTGTAGACAGGGAAGATCTCAAAGAGCAACAATCGATATAAATCGATATCAAACAATCAGTGGGGAGAAAGGTAGGCATGACGGATTACAACGGGGACAAAAGTCTGCATTACCTACCCTTCTCTATCTGCAAAGAGAGACGAACGTTCCTATTCGCCGCTGTTTGCAAACAGAGAATGTCTCGTCTCAAAAAGAGAACCAATATTTCAAGTAGCAACCAAAGCTAAATGAACCAATAAGCGAACAATATCAGTATTTAAATACCGATTCCAATACAATCAATCAATCAGATGGGTAAAGCCATCCTACCAATCAGGCGTGAAGAACGCCCTACTTAATCTTACCCGGACCGGACCATGTGGACAGTTCTTCGTCTTCCCTTTCCAGCGCCCGATCGTTCTCTTACTCCATGCAGCATTCCTGTGGGCTTCCAGCCAGGACAATAGGTCACTCGAGAGGTCCGTTCAGAATCGGTGAAGTTCATTCAATCGGCAGCCGGACGAGGGCCCTCTCAAGGCAGGTATACTCCAATTTTTTTAGATGTTCACCCCATCGTCTGGACCTCTCTTACTGGACCCTATGTCACTGGTGGGCCCCGCGTTGGGCGCCAATTGTGGAATGTCAGCCCAATTCACAACCGATGCCCAGGCTGCTGGCGCAAGACGCCTCTTAGTTCCCATTCTGAATAGTTACCAAAATAAAGAGACGGGTGCTGGAAGCAGGAACACAAGAACAGAGTTTTTATTTCTCATGAGGAGAGCCTGTCATTTCGGACACGAAACACAGTGTCTTTCGGGAGGTGCTCTAACAAGTTCTCTGAGACATCGCCTTTTATACATCACAAACATTCCTTATTACAATAATGACATTGTGAAGCAAGGAAAAAGACATCCCCGACCCCTCCCCGCTCTGGCGCAATCCAACACGAGGCTACAGTAGAGGTCCTCACCCCATATAATGGGAGGGGGCTATCACCCAGCTGAATGTGCCGCTGATTCCTTTGGAATGTGTGCGCCTGATCGATTCTCGGAGGGGTGGGGAGGTCATGATCAATAGTAGCTCCTTTGAAGAGGGGCGAGTGCATACAGTGGTGGGCAACAAACTGTATCCTCAGGCGAAGGAGATGACCAGTGGTCCGTGCGGACAATCGGGCTCAGTGGAGGGGTCATCAAGGGAGGGGTATTCATGGGAAGAAGGGAGGTGATGGTCAGGCGCGGGGTGTGATTCCCAGGGACAGAGTCGCACAGAGGGAGAGGTCTTATGACCCGTACATGAGAGAGCGGGACAGTCAGGTACAGCTGGGGGGGGTTATGTCAGCTGAGGCGAAGGATGCTTCTTCAAGAGGAAATGGGGGGGGTGCGTGGGTCAAGCAGGAGGGTTACTTTTCAGAGCAGGGTCGCGCAGAGGGAGAGGGTTTTATGGTCTATGCATGTCGGAGTGGGGGGGGTGTTCAAATGCGCGCAGGAGGGAAGCCGGGGATTCCAATGAGCGGGCAAAAAGGCCATGGTGCCTAAAATGGTTGTCATGTACATATGGGCGTGGGTTTTTACTAGCGGAATGATGCGGTCAACGTTTCACGGTATTCATGGTGCCTACAAGGAGGGGGATGGAAGAAGGCAAATGAACGCCGCTTATGTACATTAATATTGCTAATTTCCACAGTGTGTCCTTGGATTCTGATGTAGTGTAGGCATTGGACGAGGATGGGGTGAGAGACGGTGTCAAATGCTGCGAAGGGATCCAGGAGGGTGAGGGCTGCCGTGTCTCCCCTGTCCAATTTCATGCAGAATTCATCCAGCACCCACCCCCATGAATTATGCCTGCAACCTCAGAATCATCCTCGACAGTGAACTCTCCATGAGACGTGAATTCAACTGTGTTGCCTCCACAGCCCTTCACATGCTTCAACACCGTCAGAATGCTCTGGAAAGTCTTCAGATGGATCCCAACCCACATCAGAAGAACCTTCACTCAAGTCCTTCTCACCAGTCGATTTGACTACGGAAACGCCCTCTACACTGGACCCACCACCCTCCTCATCATGCGCCTCGAAACAATCTAGCATAGCAGCAAGAATCATTCTGGACCTGCTCAGATGAGCCCACATCACCACCACCTCCGTAGCTTGCACTGGCTCCCCGTCAAGAAGAGATGCCACGTCAAGCTGCTCACGCACACCTACAAAACCCTTCACAACATGGGATCAGAATACATGAACAGCAGCCTAGCCTTCCACCAGCCCACCTGCGGTTTGCCACCTTGGCCCTCACAACCGCCCCCAGATCCATTGTACACGAGCCGTAGGACGCTCTTTCTCCCACCTCCAGCCAAAGCCTGGAACGACATCCTCATCTACCTCCGAACATCTACCTCCCTCGCTGACTTCAGAAGTAGACTCAGGACCTGGCTGTTTAAGTAGCTCCAACTCACGTGAGCACCTATATAGCCTCCAGGTTGGTTAGTGTATTCTACAAGTTCTGATTGATTGATTAATCCATAGTGTTGAGGAGGGCAATTTCGGTGCTGTGGTTGGGTCTGAACCCAGACTGAGTGGTGTCAAGGAGTTGGTGGTTGTTGGGGTATTCAGTGAGGAGTCTGTTGATGATTTTCTCTAAGACCTTGGTAGCAGGGAAATCGGTCTGTAGTTGGCGAGCACTGAAGGGTCCACAGATAGTTTTAGGCTGTTTCTTGAAGTATCAGACTGAGGGCATAAACAGAAGAGACTCACGGAATACATGTAGTTGTATTTAGACATATAGGACTTATATGTGTTGGGTTCCTCTGAGTGGCACAGACAGACCCAGTAGGCTTCAGTAGCACCTTGAAAGGTAGAAGTTTATTTGTAGAACATCCAGAAAGCACAACAACAATCCCCTATAGCAGCTCCAGGTGTCAGCTACACACTGACTGGCCTGGAAACCAGAAGAAGAATCATCAGAGCCCACATTCCAAACTCCATAGCTCTATTATAAAAGACACAGCACACACCAAACACAACACATTTTCCTCCCTTTCAAACACCCCAACAAACATAACCCAATGGCAAACAAAGCTATGTCGGATACAAAAAGGTTAGAGAGGTTCACTTTCAAGTGGGTATGTGGTTAAGAAACAGAAACCGACGGATGCCAAGAACAATTCCAAGTTTTCTCCTAAGTCACACATTGTCAGGGTGCCCAAACATGCAGTTTTGGTGGTAAATGGACAGTGGTGGAGCATAAGAAGTGCGGGTGTTAGTCAGAAGTAAGGGCGAAGAGGGAGTTGGCAACTGGCAGGAGTGCTCTCAAACAGGTGGATGGTGGCTGGTCAAGCAGGAGGGACCCAAGCATGATGTACATGATCGGTTGGATGATGTCAGCTTTGGGGGCAATCCACATGCCTCTGGGTGCTGCTGTCAGGAGGCACAAAGAGAATCTTTCAGGTGGTGTGGTGGAGGGGAAGCAGATGACATATGTGGTCACCTGACTTTCTGAAAGATTAAGTGTTGGAGTGAATACTTAGTGATAGGTTTGTCTTCTCTGTGACCTAGAATGGTCTTGTTGTGGTTAGTTAGCATGGTTTTTGATGTGGTTGATCTCATGTTGAGCTCAGTTATGCATTTGTTATGCTTGTTCCTGTTTTAGTTGTGGTGTTTTGTCTTTTGTGAAGTCCGTATTGTATGTCTGTCTTGTTGTCTTTTATCCTCATCACCAATTTATGTTGTGATCCTCTGAGTGACACAGACAGTAGGCTCCAGTAGCATCTTAAAAGGTAGAAGTTTAATTGGTAGATAAATCCAAACAGCACAACAACAATTCCCTATTGCAGCTCCAGGTGTCAGCTACAACCTGACTGGCCTGGAGCCTAGTATAAGAACCATCAGTGCACACATTCCAAACCCTATAGCTCTATTATAAAAGATACAGCACACACCAAACACAACCCAATAGGCACACGAGCTAGGACATGAGCATATACATCACTACTTGGGTTTATGAAACTGTGCTTTGACATATGTTGTACGAAGTATAAGAGGCAACATACAAACATTCAAAGTATAGCACGTTCTGTAGTTTTGTAAATATAAACATTTGAAAGGTGCAGAGTAGAATTTAAAGGTTTAGGAGTATGCATACCACTGCTGTTCAAAATTGTGATTCTAAAAATAGTGAGTACTGTCTATTACATCTGAATCATTTTGGGGAACGCAATTAGGTAAGTTCTTTTTTTCTCTCCATCTTGAAAATCACAATTTTAAAAAATAATCATGATTTGTGGTGCTGTGGGAAAAATCTAAATCAATGAGGGGACATGATGAGAAGTGCCAGGTCCCAGGGAGGTGCTTGGGGGCACTCAGAGGCTGTGAAAATGTAAAAAAAGTGTGTTTTTCATGAAAACCAATTTCTTGTGGGTTCTATTTTATAAATGGAAAAAGATGCACTATTTTGTATAGAAAATGACAATCCCCCCCTCCAAAAATGGGAAAAAGAATATTTATAAAACATTATATATAATATGGGAATAGAACCCTGCTGTGCCCAGCCAGCCACAGAACTTGATCATCAGTTTTAGACCACCAACAGAGGGTTGGGGGCTGTAACGGTAGCCCACCTCTGCTGTGCAGGGCTGTAGTCTGTGAACAGTGGGGACTTGGCATCTATAGTGGGCTGGGCTGGGCCACAGGTACAGGTTAGTTATTGCTCACTGAATTCAAAACACCACAGTTACAATATAGTTATTGTCCAGCAAGTACAAACTCAACAAAACCCTACAAATCACCATTTATAGTTTGCAGCACACACAACATAACTTTTGTTTTGTAACCTTGACTTTTGTTATGCAATAATAACACAGTGAGTGCACATTGACCAGAGAGCGGGCAGCGAGGGGCCAACAGAGGTTTCCACAATAGAGAAAAACACAACAAGGCAGTCAATTTCCAATCGTACATAATTTCAGAACTAGAGGCCTAGGCACCATCCCCTCAGGGGTTGCCCCATTAATCCTGTTCCGTCCCACTGCTGGCTGTCTCTGAGTCATTCAGCTCGGGCCCGATTCACAGAACTAACTTAAGACAAAAACCTAAACTTACTTCTTTTGGTATTCACAGAAGGCATTTAGTAGTAGTAAAGTTAGGATTTTGTCTTATGTTTGACTTAAGACAAACTTAAGATAGACCTAAGTTAGGATTTTGTCTTATGTTTGTCTTAAGTCTGTCTTAAGTCTGTCCTAAGTTTGTCTTAAGTTTGTCTTAAGTCAAAATCCTAACTTTACTACTACTAAATGCCTTCTGTGAATACCAAAAGTAGTAAGTTTAGGATTTTGTCTTAAGTTAGTTCTGTGAATCGGGCACTTCGTTCTCAGCCCCCTCTGTTGTTACGAGGTCCCTACAGACCTCTAGCCATATCGGGAGATCCTCAACCAGTTTCTCGTCCCTCCTACTAACCTTCATGTGTACTTCCTCAGCAATCGACCATTCTCACCCGTCTCTACACCAATCAGTCATGAAAGGGAAGCATCTACCCATCCACACTATTGCAATCCTACATCTTGCTGGAACCAGGAGTAATTGCAGTAATTTGTAGGCCATCTTGTGCGTTTTAGACCTAGGAACATGCCCTAGTAGGCAATTAGAAAGCGGGTTCCTCCCCTCACCAGCTCCACCACTAGCATCCTGAATCCATGCACCTCGGGGCACAACCAGGATAAGTGCAGAGAGTCCACCCCCTCCACTCCAGATCTAGGGCAAGCATCATTACGGTCCGGGTCTATGCGGCTCAGTCTTGCCGGGGTCATGTGCACGCGGTGCAGGTACTTAATGTGTATTCATTTTAAAACGCGCACACCGCACACAGGATACTGTATGGGTCAGGGCTCACACAGCCTTCCAAGCCCTGTCGCCCACAGGAGCCAAAAGGTCTACATCCCAAGCGACACGTGCCCTGGAGTTGGGGGGCCACTGCGTCGGTCCTCATGGCCCTGCACAGCAAGGAGATCAGTCAGCGTCCACTGCTACACAAGAGTATAATGTCCAGAGTTAGAGTCGTCTATGGAGCATTGGGGAACGTGAACAATGTGTCACTTGCTAGACTCATAAAGGCCTGCATGCTGAAGGTATTGCCCCTGACCCAGGCCAAACGCCTCGCACACCTGTTCGTAAGAAATAAAGGTCTCCTTTGGATACAAGTCTGCCAGCACCTGATAGCACCCCTCCCTCTAGGCTTGGAATGACATGTTCCCCATCATCTTTTACACCGGGGCCAGGGACCATACATTCAGTTCCCAGTGGAACGGGTCATGCCTGAGAACACATTCGACAAATAGTTGCCAAACAGTCACGGTTTGCCTGACCACATATGGCAAGACACCTGATACACCGTCCCCCTCCATCAGGGTGGCCAAAAGCCTCTCCAATTGGGCTCTGCCTCCGATCAAGCACTTTTCCCAGTTGTCTCTCTCATCAAGTCATCGAGCTGCGTATTGTAGATGCGCCGCATAGTCATACAAATCCAATGTGGAGGCTTGTCTCCCCATCTTCTTAGCGCCTTGTTAAGACCTGCATGGCCGCCCTGCTGTGACAAACCGCCCAGTAGGGGGCCACCAGAATGGAGATCAGCTGCCTGAACACCCTCATGGGGATGCTGCACAGTGAATTTTGAAGCACATATGAACAACATGGGAGGACAACCATCTTTGCCTCTGGAACTCGTGCCATAAGTGATAGTGGTAAGGTGGTCCAGAAAGTCACCGACTGCTTCGAGGAGTCGAGCACCCTGAGCACATTCAGTTGTATCAGCCGTGCATCTGCAAGGTCAACCTGTAACGGAAGTGGCCAGTCCCTGAACGCAGACCCAGTCTCTGGAGGCCCTCCGGTGACAGTATTGCCATACCAGCCAATGGGAAGAGGAAGGACTTGCGCCTATTCAGGTGTAGGCCGGAGTAATCGCCGGACTCATCCAGCAGCTGAAATAATTTAGGGACCGCTGTTCATGGGGATGCGATATAGAACAAAGCATTGTCAGCATATAACAATATTAAAGGAGAGCTTTCCCCAATGCGGGTCCCCCACTTCCTGAGTTCACATCGGTCCCACACCGCCATAGGCTCGATAGCCAGGGCAAACAGTATGGGTGACAGTTGGCTGCCCTGTTCCGTTTTGTGCTCTAGTGTCCATTTCTCTGACTGGCTCTGCCCCACTCAGACCCGCACACAAGGCTCTGTGTAAAGCATTTGTACCCACCGACAGAAGTGTAGGCCTCAGCACTAACCCTGGACGGAGTTCTCGGAGTTGCACTACGCAAAGCTATGTGAAGTGCAAAAAATATTCAGTTGCACTACACTGAGCTCCTCAAGCCACTAAGTGCGGTAGAAAAATCCTGTTTGCAGTGATTGCACAGTGCTGGATACTTTTCCTCACTCTGCGATCATTGCGAACAGCACCATGCACAGGTCAAGCTTACCTTTTTGCCGCTTGATTAGATTTTTTCTTGAGTAGTAGCTCTCTCAAAGCGAACGGGCAGTTTCTCAACGTGAGCGGTCGCGAGCATACGGGACCACTCGCAATGAGAAACCTGATCCTCCAGCATTGAGAAATCTTGCCAGGAGGTTTATTTTCCATGCTCGCGCTTGCCAACTTGATGTTAGCGATCACGAACGAGGAAAAATCTCGCTGGTAGATGGATTTTCTTCGCTCGCCAACTTGACGTCGGTGAACGCGAGCGAGGAAAACAACTCTGCTCTGCTGCGTGAGAAGCGGAGTTTTCTGGAACTCCGCGAGCTCCGCGTAACACAGAGTGCGTGAAACTTCACAAACACCGCAAGTGGAGCGGCGTTCACCACCCAGGGTTACTCAGCACCTCCTGAAGATAGCCCCAATCTACAGGGTCAAATGCTTTCTCGAGGTCAATGGACACCAGCACCAGTTCCTCTTCACTGGCCTGTACCTCATGCATGACATGTGGCCAGGGATAAACCCACACTGAGCCTTATGCATAAGGTATGACATGTGAGGGGCCAATCGTCTTGCAGCACATTACATAATATTTTAACGCTGGAATTAATCATGGTGAGCAGGTGGTATGCTGCTGGGTTGCGTTCCTATCCCCCCTGTTTCAAGAGCATGCAAATATCCCATTCCTGTAAAGAGGGAGGCAGGGCTCCCTGCTCAAACGCCTTATTGTATACTTGCAGTAATGGCTGTACCAACTGCTCCAAGTAATCTGGATAGTATTCGATCTACAACCCATCCTCCGCGGGCGCCTTGGCCCAAGGCAACTCTCGAAGTGCCTCAAGCAGTTCATTGGCTGATAGTCATGATTCCAGCTCCTTCTTAGCTGCCGGTGGGAGGCACGTCAGTTGTAACCCCCCAGAAATGAGACAACTCAGTTAGCCCTAACTGACGGGTCCATGGCGTATACCTTCTGCAATTGCTACTGAAACATTCAAGTATACCTGCTCTAGAATATACTAAGTCTCCCGCGAAATTATGCATGCAGGTCGTCAGTGAGCGACCCCGCTCCATGCGCAAGATCCAGGCCAGTAGGCATCTGGACTTGTCGCCTTCGTGTGGAGCCGCTGGCGGTAACGAGTGAGCATGTATTTTTCCACTCTGTCCCAAATGTTGCTGATCTGTTCATGCAGCACACGCTCAGGGGTATAGTCAGTAGGGTGTACCTGGTCGCCAGTCGGGGTCTCCGCCAATGTGTTTAACTTGCTCCTCAACTCCCTCTGCAGCTGACCTCAGACACCACACATGAGCCCTATACCCACTCCCCATATCATTGCTTTCATTGCGTCCCACTCTGTAGATTGACTGGTTGTCCTTTTCCAGTTACGGGTCATATAGTCTGAGAACACCTGAGAGAGAGAGACGCCCTTCCCTTCTCGTCCACTGGTATATCCGGAGTCATTCTCCACCTTTGGGAACCCCGAGCGGGGGTATTCCACTGCACCACACAACACACAGGTGCTTGATCTGATAGAAAACCGGCAATGTGTGTTACCTCAGCCTCCAGAAATGTAGGTGTCTCTGACACCAATACCCTGTCAAGCCTATTCTATGTGGAAGAAAAACAGATAAAAAGCCTCTGGGCTGGGTTTCTTGCTCTCCAACGTCTTGTAGGCCTATTTCCCTCATCACTGCTCACAGTTGGTTCACCAGACAGGGATTTGTGCCAGCTCTGGGGGGATGCCTGTCCAGTGTAGGGTCGAGTACACAATTAAAATCCCCCAGCCATATCAAGCTCTGCTGTTATTAAATCCGGCATTGCTTGATAGAAATCAGGCTCGTCCGTATTGGAGGCGTATGTATTCAGTACAGCTATGTCTCGGCAATCTAACTGTCCGTGCAGGAGCACACAGCGACCCCCTATGTCTGCCTCCATATACTGCAGGGTGAACAGGGTACCAGGCACCACTTAAACCAATGTCCCCCTAGCATACGTAGAGTAGGAGGGGTGAAATACATGACCAAGCCGCTTTTTTGCCACACTCGCTGTTCCCAAGTCATCCAGGTGGGTTTCCTGCAAGCAGGCAAATGTGATATTGTGTCTTTTCAGGAAGGAGACCACCATATGTCGCTTGGTGCACGTGCCCAGAGCCCTAACATTCCAACTGAGGAACCTAACCCCCTGTGTCATGCGATTGCGATTCACCATTCATCCTGCTGCAGGACCCCAACCGCCGCACAACCCCTCTGATCGCTGCACACCCACAACACTTACATTCATCAACAAATCAATGAACAGGAACTTCCCACCCCCCACCCAAGGACAATACAAGCACAACATCACTGTCAAGATTGCCAATCCCATGCTTGTGCCAGGACTCAGACCCCTGCCCCAAGAGGCCAACAGGGACGTTTAAATAACACAAGATGCTTCCCCAAAGGGCCACCCTATCATAGATCAGCAGCTAGCAGCCATTAGTATAGATCTGCATCTAAGTCTGGGCTCAAGACGGGTTCCCCTCCCGTTGTTCAACTGCCCACAACCTCTAAGCCACTCAGAGTGCCATGCCATCCAAGCTACTTCACTCATACCAGCATCACTCCTAGGGTGCCCACATAAAACTCAGGCCCAGTTCTCAACACATACATGCGGGAGATACACAGACCAGACATCAACTATTCAATCAAACCGGTACTTGATACAGACTTCTTCTGGGTCAGGAGCCTCGTCCATCATGGTCTCTGGGACAATGTCTGCAATTGGACTCAGTATCTGCAACAGCCTTTCCTTGATCCAGTGCCAAACCCGTTAGCTGCAGTTTAAGAAGCCCAGGATCTGGGTGGGAGCTTGCTGCAACATTCCATCATCCCCCACATTGACCCTGTGATCGCCTGCCGGGGCCGGGGCCGTGTCCCGGTTGATCCAGGATCAGGCTGACGTTGAAAATCCTTTTTGGTGCGGAAGTCCCATCTCCGCTTCTGGTCACATTGTTCTCAGGGAGGGAAATCCTCCGCCCCAAATCTCCAACCACTCCCAGACCTCACCAGGAGATTCAAAGAAGTGAGCCTTGCGTTGTGACAGAACTTTCAATTTGACCGGGTAAAGGAGCATATATTGCAAATGTAAGTCACCTAACTTCTGCTTAACTGCCTGGAAGGATTTATGTTGCTCCTGAACCTGTCTGGTATAAGCCGGGTAAATAGAGATTTTGTTATTTTCAAAGTGAAGATCCGGACATTCCCTCGCCACCCACAGGATACAGTCTCTATCGCGGTAGTTCAGGACTTTTGCTATTATGGCTTGTGGCGGTGCACCCTGGGTGGAGGGCTGCACCAGGGCCCTCTGGGCTCTCTCTATGACAAACAGATCTGAAAGTCCCCGGGGGCACAACTGGGTGCGGACCCATTCCTCCAAAAATTGTTCCGCCGACCCCTGCTCCGCTCGTTCTGGGACCCCCAGCACCCAGATGTTACTGCGTCGGGCATGCCACTCTGCATCCTTGGCCCGTTGCTTCAGTGCCTTCGTGGCTACAGACGTTTGAGCCACTTGTTGTTTGAGCGTCTTCACCTATCCCTGCAGATATGCAATATCTCCTTCGGCTCCACATTGACCGGCTCAGCCACTTTCCACAGATCTGCTCAGAGTAGGTTAACATCAATCGAGACTATCTCAATGCTATCCTCTAGGGCCTTATTGGAACACTGGATGGCAGCCCAGAGCTCCATCTGGGATGGTTCTGCTCGTTTTTCCTCCTCCTGTGCCTCATTACCCTCCATCTGCCTGGTAATTTGTTGCAAGTAAAAATGCCAATACTGATACCACATTCAAAATCCCAATCTAACATAAATGTATAGACAACTGTACAATGCATTTGATGCTATTTAATAGCTGTTTTAGTCAAAAAAAATGTTTACAAATTATTTAGAATTCAAAAACATTTAAGACAAAATTTACAAACAATGTAAGTGGACACAAGAAAAAGTGCACGGACTTCACACAGATGCTATCATTCAAACTAATTCAGTCGTTTCACAAACACACCTCATACATTCAACCTGCTCAGTACTAAAACAAACGGGGATTGAATACACCAGTTGAAAAAGCACTGGGTCTGCCAACAAATAATATTTAAACCAATGATTGTTTTAAATACACCTTATCCATAATCATATGCAAATTTAAATTTGTTAATGGGTATGGTGTAATGTTGCCACAACAATTTCAAGACAAATAATTGGCAATAGGAGCAACTTGGCAGACCCGATGACCTACGCGTTTCGAATCCCTTCAATTAATGGGATTTCCTCAGGACCAACCACAAAATACGGTGTATTTAGCTCCTTTCAATCCATACAAGTAGTCTCATCAACTCATCAATTATCAACCCGCAGTGTTCTCTGCGGGCTGGGATTATAATTTCAAACAGCGTGCTTGCCTCTGCGCTGCGCGTTTCGAATCCCTTCAATTAATGGGATTCTCCTCAGGACCAACCACACTGTAGAAAGAAAAGAATGAAAATGTGTCTCAAACCAGTCTTATGTAGATTATCCAAAAAACCTAAACATTTCTAGCACCAGAATAAAGCTTCATTTTACCAAAATACTTTTGCCCCTGAGCTGGCAGTACTTTTTATGTCATTGTATGAAGACACCTTTATCCACAACAATATTTCATTTGTGCAGTACATCAGTACGTGGCTATGTTTTATAGATGACATTTTTATGGTTTGGACGGGAGGAGAGGAACAATTAACCCTTTTTTACAATTGGCTAAATGCAAGAACATCAGATATACAGTTTAGCATCTCAAAATCATCAGACAAAATTCCTTTCTTGGATGTTGAGGTGTATCCGGCTGGCGGAAGGTTGGTGACAATGTTATAGACCAAGCCAACGAATAGGAACAAGGCTTTGCTGTTCTGAAGCAATCATCCAAGAAGCTTGTGTGAGAATCTTCCTTACGGACAGTTTTTAAGAATCTGGAGAAATTGCTTTTTTAATGAGGATTACAATTTACAAGCTGGCAATTTGGCAACCAAACTACGCAAGCGCGGTTACCCTAAAAAATTGGTTAAGAACGCGATGAAACATGCAAAATGGACACCAAGGGAATGCCTTCTGGAAAGAAAGACCAAAGTGCAGACACAAAGACAAGTCTGTGTAACCACATTTTGCCCTAACTCTAACAAATTGAAAAAAGTAATTTCACAAAACTGGCATCTAGTGAAGAACTTGGAAGCCAGTTTAAAGTCACCACCGCTTTTCGCATTCAAAAAAGAAACTAGCATTTCTAACCATATTGTAAGAGCTTCAATCCATAAATATCCGCAACCCTCACTGAGACAATTGATGGGTCTCGCCCCAATTGTGGGATATCACAAATGTGGCACATGTGTCTTCTGTGACCTTACAATGGAAGGCTCAGTTTTTACACACAGAGGAATTTCGTGGAAACACGACTCCTTCAGTAACTGCAAAACTAAATTTGTCATCTACGGAATAACATGCCCTTGTGGACAACTGTATATTGGCAAAACTAATCAAGAAGTAGGCCAGAGAATTATCCAACATAAATCGCGTCTCAAAAACAAGGCTGAGACAGCACCATTGGTGAACCATTGGACGAGGAAAGGCCACGCAATAAAAGATTTAAAATGGACAGTAATATCAAAGGTTGAACGAGATCCCCGGGTTGGGGACTTGGAGGCGAAATTATCACATAGAGAGGCTTTCCTGATTGTTAAATTTGACACGGCTGTGTCAGGCCTTAACGAGATTTCTGAAATATATAAATTGTGAATACTGATGTTGCATACTGTACACTTGTAGCTTCTGGCTATGGCCTTTTCACCAGCAATGTTTTTAGTGAAGATCCAGTGAAACCCTCAGAACCACCGACTCTTCCATGTCTGTGGCTTCTTATTTATACCATCCAATCATGGCTTACTGATGGCGCTATGGGCATCCCTTACATTAACAAGTCACTTTCCCTTTACCATCCTTTTAGGTATTAGGCCACTTCCATCATCAATAAATATTCCTCCTGCAGGCAATACCGCTTACCGAAATACGCCTCTGGAAGGAGGGACTACAATCCCCAGTCCCCCTGTCTAAGTGCATTGCTTCATTGCCACTCCACAGTTCGGCAGCAATTATTATTCAAGCTATTACGAACGGTCCATATGAAATTTGAAGAATGAGGATCCTTCCGGGCCCCGAGTGTATCGACTAGTCATTTTTAAGTACGATTTGGAGTATTTTTACGTGATTGGCATGATAGAATGTTACCGCGCATGCGCGAGTAAGCCGCGTTCAAGCTACATTATCCATCATGCATTCGGCGGTCGCATGCGACATTCGTTCTCTCCAAGGTCCGCGGTAGAATCACACAGCGGCTACCAAGACAATTCGACACTTGCCTGCTATTGGTAAATTCCTACCGGATTTTGATCATATGTAGGACCGCTTGACCAGCGACGAGAAATACAGATTTCAACAATCCTTGTTCCCCCCTGTTCCCTTTTAGACTGGTGATTGCAGCCCACTATTGACAAAGAGGAAAGATTTAGTCTTCCCTGCGCTTTTTGGCGCCTGGAGGTAAAACAGTCCGACGCGGTTTTCAATACTGTGGTTATAGGGTGCGATGTGAATTAAGGGCTCTGCTTCACATCAGGTCATAGGGACCGGTACATTCACAACTATGGTCTCTTCTTTTGCCCATAGGTAATAGCAATTCGCGCAGAGGGAAGCGCGCTGTTTGAAATTATAATCCCAGCCCGCAGAGGACACTGCGGGTTGATAATCGGTAAGCCGTCTTCTTGTCCGCACGATTTGCAACGCCATTTACAATGATATAATGTGGCCATGCTCATTGAGTTTCCCTTCTTTATTTGTCTTTCCTCTTCATGAATCTTTTAGATGAGTTGATGAGACTACTTGTATGGATTGAAAGTAGTTAAATACACTGTATTTTGGTAAGCTGAAGCCTTATTCTGGTGCTAGAAATGTTCAGGTTTTTGGGATAATCTACATAAGACTGGTTTGAGACACAGTTTCTTTCTTTTCTTTCTACAGTGTGGTTGGTCCTGAGGAGAATTCCTTTAATTGAAGGGATTCGAAACGCGTAGCGCAGAGGGAAGCGCGCTGTTTAAAATTATAATCCCAGCCCGCAGATAACACTGCGGGTTGATAATTGATGAGTTGATGAGACTACTTGTATGGATTGAAAGGAGTTAAATACACCGTATTTTGTGGTTGGTCCTGAGGAAATCCCATTAATTGAAGGGATTCGAAACGCATAGGCCATCGGTTCTGCCAAGTTGCTCCTATTGCCAATTATTTGTCTTGCAATTGTTGTGGCAACATTACACCATACCCATTAACAAATTCAAATTTGCATATGATTGTGGATAAGGTGTATTTAAAACAATCATTGGTTTAAATATTATTTGTTGGCAGACCCAGTGCTTTTTCAACTGGTGTATTCAATCCCCGTTTGTTTTAGTACTGAGCAGGTTGAATGTATGAGGTGTGTTTGTGAAACGACTGAATTAGTTTGAATGATAGCATCTGTGTGAATTCCATGCACTTTTTCTTGTGTCCACTTACATTGTTTGTACATTTTGTCTTAAATGTTTTTGAATTCTAAATAATTTGTAAACAATTTTTGTGAATAAAACAGCTATTAACCCTTTCGCTGCGGCGGCTATTCCGCCGCAGCGCTAAAGGGGCGGGGCGGCCGCCGCATGCTGGTGACAGAACCGCTCCGTCACCAGCTACAGTTGAGCTGTGCTGGTGACGGAGCGGTTCCGTCATGACCCGCCCCGCTCATTAAGACTGCTGCGCAGGCGCGAAATCAGCGCCGCGCAGGCGCGGCGGCCGGGCCATGACGGAACCGCTCCGTCATCAGCACAGCTCAACTGTAGCTGATGACGGAGCGGTTCCGTCATCAGCAGGGGAGGGGTTAAATAGCATCAAATGCATTGTACAGTTGTCTATGCATTTATGTTAGATTGGGATTTTGAATGTGGGATCAGTATTGGCATTTTTTCTTGTTACTAAATTTGAGTAGGCTCAGCCTTACTGATTAGAGCCAAAACCTGTTTTGTTATTGTTAATTTGTTGCAGCAGGAGCCTGGGTGTGGTGTACTAGGGGATTATATTTGATCCAGCTGCCCTAGCCGCCCTGTCTTTGCCCATGTTCACAGAGCCCGGATCAGCAACCTCTGAATCCCCTCCAAAGGATATGTTCAGTACAGTACCTACTAGGCCATGACAACTGCTACAGTAGGAGGTGTTCATTCAGTCAGACCCTCCAATCTGTCTGAGGCGGTTGAGGGAGCTGGATTGCAGCCAGTCTGCTCTGTCCCTGGTCTCGTTCCCCCAAGACCCATGGCACAAGAGCCACGAACCATAGTATGAATTACTCCCTACTAGCACCAGGCAAGCAAGATGGAGCACCATGGGGGGGTCCTGGAGGGATTTTTTCCCTGTGGACACTGTAAAGCATGCCGTAATAGCATCAGGTGGAAATCTTACCACACCCCTACTGGGGAGAGAAAGATCAACCAATTTCTCACTTGTGGCACCACATTCACCATTTACATTCTTGATTGCCAATGCAAAAAGAGATATGTAGACAGTACCACACTAGCCACCAAGAAGAGGGTCTTAGAACACATGTGGGCCATCAGCAACAAAGACCCCCACTACCCGATGGCAAGGTATTTTGCAGATTAGCTACTCCCTTACAACTCGCTTCTCACTTACTTTGCGGTAGAACAAATCCCACAGAACCATAGAGGAGGGAAAAGAGTACTCCATCTGCGTAAGAGAGAATCCTGGCATATCATTAACCTATAAACCAAGAGCACGGAGGGGGTAACCAGGATAAAGAAATGAGCATTCACCTTCAAGAATAGCATAGATGGAAGCTTCTTTTTTGCTTAAATTTGTTTTGACTTATGAGACTTGTCGGTCGTTAGTACCTTTATAGATTTTAGAGACTTTCATCTTGTCTATATGCGTGAATTTGGTGTATTTTGATTCATCTTAACCCCTACTATGAAAGTTACTCATGGTTTTCTTTTTAATTACAGGAGAAAAGGGAGAGGCCGCCTTAGAGGACCATCTCCAGCGACACTCCCCTAACCTTTTCTTCAACATCACTACAGTGGACGGCAGCACCCTGCAGATAAGAGATCCCTTCTTTTATCATTACATTTAACTTTTTTTCTCAGTCCATTGGGCCGTGAAGTAGTTTTGGTAGAATTTTGACGCTTCATTTTTTCATGTTTTTTTTGCTTTTTGTGGGATTCTGAAATACTGGTTTATGGATGGGATTTCTGCAGTACCAGACTTCTGTTTCACTGTCTTGCATCATGTAATCCCTGGAACTTGCCAATTTGAGTGCATATGCCTTTTACAAGGATATAGTAGGGCACTAGCCTGATATGTATTGTTTCTCTCTCTTGTAATAGTGTGTTTATGTACCAGACATTTGCCAAACACACTAACGTAGACTGCCCTGTAGCCCTGGGTAGCAGTTCATACAGCACTTGCCGCCCGAATCATGTTTTTGGTTGTGTGAGCATTCACTTGAGGCACTCTCTATTTGGTTTGTGTGGACTTGATTCGAAGTCAGTATTGATGGCCCCCTGCAGAGTGTGGGGGCTTGGGGTTCCTCCACCAATGTTATATACCATTAAGCTTCCACCACCACAGGCACCACGCCTAATATATACATACTCTGGTACTTGATGGAACGCAACACGAGAAACATATTCACACATTAGTAGAGTACCATCAGTGGTTTAAGATCCCAAAATAAAATGTGGTTGAATGTATTAATTGACATAAGAATACATCATGTATGTGTTTACTTTATTGAGGATTTCAATGTGCATCACTTACAATTACAGCAGGCACTGAGGGGGTACGAAATATGACTGTAATATTTGACTACTTACCTCAAGTTTACCTGCCATTTTGGATGTAGGTTGCAGCCCATATATGTCCTTTCTTACTTTCTATTGTTAAGTATGTTTTGCAGTTCTTTCCCACAATACAGTGTGTGAACAAGCTTGCTTGGCAAGCAAAACGCGTTACTGGGATAAACCATCTACTGGTAAGCATACTTACTCTAAAGCCTTAGAAACAAAACACAGGTTAAAGTAACGTTATAGATAGGTGAATTTATCAATGATAACATTATGGTTTTGAACTAAAAAAAACATAGAAACTTACCAGTTATAGGTAGCAGCACTAACTATATCTTGCGGCTCCACCATGAAGTGTTTATGACCTCATATATGACACCACTCATGACATGTTTGATGACATCATTTATGACATCACTGATGCCATCTCAAATTATGTCATAGATGACATCACTGATGACCTCATTGATGACATCATTCAGCCTTAGTTTTCCTGCATATTGCTCTATAAATTACTATGGCATTAGAGGCCTGAAATTAAGTACAAAGTATCTCAGGAGAATATTAGCCATCATTATTGCCATCACAGATACAACAAGGTGTAGAAAGCATGAATTATGTGCAACATTGACCCTATACCATACACTTGACTGCTAGCATATTATACATTAGCAATCAACCACAAATATATAGGAAACTCTCATTAAGTATGGTGTTCAATCTGTATACAACTGTTCACAGAAAGCCAAGTTCCTAAAAAATAATTGATGTCAGTTATAAAACAAATGACCTACTATGGACAGCTTTTATCTGTGTCAAACCCCTGAAACTCACCCAACCTACATTGAGAAATGAATTTGATATCAGTAGAGAACTGGGTACAGTAAACAGTGCTTACTCTGTGGAGAGAGTTTCCCTTATACCACACTGGTTGCAAACACTATACTAAAAGGTATCTACTAAGAACAGAGCAAACACTATACAACGGATGTAAAAAAAAAACACTAGTTGCTAAAAATAAGCAAGATCTGAAAGTGCTAAACATCATACTACACGCAGCCTTCATACTGTGGTGAAAACTTTACCGATAGCCCATCTTCTGAAGCAAAACAAGCACATGCATATAGTACCTAGTGCGCACAGTCTTCTATGTTATGTAGAAATTGTCATGTTGGCAGAATTCTGTCTAGTAACTCAAGGCTGCTTACAAAAGTTAGAACGTTTAATCTGACACCTGTTAAGGACTTTTTCTGCAGAACCAAAATACTTGTGTGGAATATTTTGAAAACAAGTCACCTGTCACCTGCACACAAAGTTATTCTTGAATACAAAGATTTATAATGTGTACAATACCTATGCACACCTATGGTGCATTAGGAGCACGTGTGTTTTTTAAACACTCAAGCCCATTAGCTGGACCCAGGCTGCACATAATTAGGTAGACAAGTAATATGGTACTTACCAGCCACGATGTAAATTATAAAACAAACTAGGACACTCATTGAATGATGTCATCAGTGATGTCATAGATGATGTCATAGAACATGTCATGAGCGATGTCATATGCGAGATCTTAAGCAGGGCATGGCAGGGTGCAAGTTATAGTTAGTGCAGCTAAGTATAACCAGTAAAGTCTATGTTCTTTTTATTCAAAACATTAATGTTGTCATTAATAAATTTACCTAATTATAAAGTTACTTTAATCATAGTTTTTTTCAGTGAATTTCTACGTTTTTTTTTTAAACGAAAACTAATTTTTTGATCACATATAACTATACCTTTACTTTAACCTTTGTTTTTTTTCAGGGAATTCTAAGGGTTTTTAAACGTAAAGTAATACTCAAATACCATACGTAAATGCAACCTCCATGGCGGCCGTGCGCAGGGGAGCAGGTGGCCATAGGTCCTGGTCCTGGATACCCCATCCTCCAGCGTTGTTTGTTTTTTAATGAAATTGGAGGGGGCTGAGGGGCCACCTTCTGATACTCTTTAGATCCTGATTACCCCATACCCTAGGGCAGTTTATTTTTTTAAGGGGAGGGGCCCATACAGCTCCCCTCCCCAAGCCGTTATTGGGCCCTGGGGCGCCATCCCCCCGGAACCACTTATTTAACCCCTTAAGTGCTGCGCACATTCGCCGGCTGACGGCACCACTACCTCCGTAGTGCTGCCGTCGGCCGTTGAACGTTCGAACTGCACCTGCGCAATGGAACGTCCAGCACTGGAGCTTGACGTTCCATAGCAGTTAAGCGGTTAAATAAAGAGGAGGGGAGCTACGTGGTGCCCCTCCCCAAGCCTTGTTAGACCCTGGGGATCACATACCCCAGGACCACTCTTTTAAATAACGGGGAGGGGAGCGTTTGTAGACCCCCCCTCCCTGGGCTGATTTTGGCCCTGTGGATTCCATCCCCTGGGGCCTGGCATTCTTTTGAGGGGAGTGTGGGTTGTGTGGCCCTCTTTCCCAGGCCAATTTCGTCCCTGGGGACTCCATCCCCCGGGCCCATGTGAAATGATGAACCCTCGGCATGCCCGATGGTGAGAACATATGTACATTTATTCTTTATGTATAGCAGCACCAGGAGAGAGTTGCCAGCCAGCTTCGTAACGGCTCTGTCTCTCTGCGTTCTCCCCCAGAAATCACCCTTCTAGAATCCTGAAGTCTGCAATATCACATGAGACAATACAACATATCTTCCTTCCATAAACACTCCGAAGAATTCCCTTCAGCACAGATATGCATCACAATGCTAATCAATAATAAATAATGTAACACAGTACACGTAAAGTAATAATAAACAAAGACCACTAATATCAACATCTCATAATTACAATGACTTCCTTTTAGAGAAATGCAAATTATATAATATAATAATTAAAATTCCCACGCATTACCAACATTCTATTACAAAGTCATCAAACCATCTAGATCTACTGTGAACTTTTTCTTGACCTGCATCCACAAGCTCAAGCACACCATCATCATGAGATTCCTTATTACCCTTTTCTCCTCCCATATTACCCTTTTCTCCTCCCAGCAAACATTTTGACATCCTTACCACCTTCTTGGTGTTCCACATATTACCATCACTCAGCAACAACGTATAACGATTTACCTTCCTGATTTGGAGAGGCTTTGAAAATTGAGATAAGCCCTTACACTCTCTCCATCCCTTCCTTACACGCACTGAATCCCTCACTGCCCATCTCTCCATGACACCCTCAGGGTATCCACCAAGAGACTCACCATTAGTTTCCTACTTTTCCACACCTTTTTCCAACACTGTTCAGCTTTTCTCCCCCTCATAATATCGAAAGGCACTTTGCCAGTGACACTATTTGGCGTAGTGGAATTTGCCCACACCAACCTCCTTACTGCATCCCTTCAATGACCACCCTGACACAAAGCCAACTGTATAGCTTCCTAAAGAGTCCTATTCCACCTTTCGACAAGACCATCATTCCGGGGATAATAAACTGACGATCTTTTTTTTTGATAAGCAAATTTTATTGATTTTAAAAACATAGAAACAAATCAGCCAATGCACGGAAATCACAAATATAAGTTCATTCACACCATCACTATACCCCCCAATCACGATCCTCATAAAATTACCTAGTCAAAACTTGAGTCCGATTAATCAGGACCCTCCACATCCCCCAGCCATTTTCCCCACACTCTACGATATTTCTTGACACACCCCTCAGCTTTATACATGGCTTTTACTGGGATCGCACACCAGTCCACACCTCTTCGACACTAAACTGACAATCTTATGGGCTCTATCCCACTCACCCTAAAACAATCCTTCATGGCTTGAGATACCACCTGCACCCCATTAGCAGTCACTACACACTCCAGTATACCTTCTCATTCCCATAACTCTTCCAAAAATGTTATCACATCCAGGGTTGTCACCTGATCCATGAACTTTACCTCAGGCAGCCTCGAGTATGGCTTATTTAGGATGGGAACCTAAGACATTGAACAGCCCTAAAATGTCCAATCCTGTTTTCTTCCATGGAGCATCCATTTTTTCCACCACCACAGGCGGATACTCCACTGTTCTCTGAGACTTATCGTTCCATGTACACGCCAAACAATCCCTTACCATTCTCTCCACATCGTTAATCAACCCTGGCCACCAGTATTCTTCTCTCACCCTACGCTTAGTCCCACTCATATCACAATGTCCATCATGAGCTAACAATAATATGCGCTCTCCCAATGCCACAGGTACTACCAACAATTCACCCCTCATCAATATGTTGGTCTCCTTGGCAGTTCTGTGATTATATTTCAGAAAGATTCTACCTGTCTATGGTGTGTTTAACAGGCCAATTCTTCTTCTTTATTGTTCAAATATTTCTATTTCTTTCTTTTCCTTTTAAAATCTTGCTGCCAGACTAGATGAGCGCTAGTATAGCGCATCAACATTGCTATTGAACAGCTGATGCAGCCACAGACGCGCACATGCAGTTCCTCAGATTCTTTTGCCAGAACAAGAACTGTCATGCGCACGCGAATGCGCAAAGCAATAAACTAACCCGGCCTCACTAGCAGTGACATCAGCTGAAAATTAGCCGGAAACATGCCTCTTCAATGATATCATTGTTCCCCACAATATTGTGCCTCCTCACAGCTGCGGTGCAGTCCCCATCTCATCAACAGCCCCAGTTCATGCCACTTCAAGAGTGCAGTCCGTGTTGCGGTCTGTAGATTCTGTGCTGGCCCCGAAGTGGACGCTCTCTTCCTTTATTGGGTTCTGCTTGTCTCCAGTGAAATGAAGAACCCTTGGCACGCCAGATGGTGAAAACATGTGTACATTGATTCTGTGGCAGCATCAGGAGGGAGCTACCAGCCAGCTTCATAATGGCTCTGTTCACGTTCTCCTCCATCAACCACCGTGTTAGAATCCCGAAGGTTGCAGTCTCATATGAGACAAAACAACACCTGACCATATTTTCTCAGTGAGGGGGGCTCGTGACCCACTCCCCGCCCAACTTCGGTGCCGGGGACCCCAAACCCGGGACCCAGCATCATTATTATGGGGAGGTGGACACACAGCCCCCTCCCCTGTCTGATTTCAGTCCCTGTGAACCCATCCCCAGGGCCTGCTGTAAATATTAGGGGGAGAGGAGCACGCATGCCCCATCCATGTGCCGATTTTGGCCCGGGGACACCATCCCTTGGAACCCATTACATTTGCAAGGCGTGGGGTTTCGTGGCTAGTTTAAGTCCCAGGGACCCTATCCACCGGGGCCTGGTGATAGTTTATAGGAGAAGGGAAGGCCTGTGGCCCCCCTTCCTCAGAAGATTTTGGCCCTGGGGCCCCTTCCCTCAGGGCCCTCAAACTTAAAGGTGGGTGCCCCGGTTTCCACCCAGAAAATCCACCATAGTAGTGGTCACGGGGGAACCCCAAAGCTCCTTCGGCCCTAGCCCTTCTCTCATACAATGGGAGCCGGCATTGCTCCTGCTCACAGGGAGCAGCTCTTAATGCTGCTCCCTACAGGTGGGAGCAATATTTGTATTAGTTTCCCTGCTCACATGGAACATTTGAAGGTCCTGTCCTCTGGGAGTGGACTAGGTGTATGCTCCTGGAGTTTTGAAAATGCTCTAGTCAAGTGAGAGTTAACACAGTTTTCACAGGAAAACCGCTATGTTCTGAGGGTAGGCTCCTCTGGACAGGTAAGAGCGGTGGGGAAAGTGTGGGGGGTATTTCGACAGACGAAAATTAGGGAAAAGTAATTATTTCTTTATGGTTGTCGGTTGAATCTCCCCCCAACCATGCCCCACCGATCTTACCTGCACGGGCTGCAGCTGCAAGCCGGCCCTGGAGAATGGGGTCCCCGGGGCCAATAATGGCTTGGGAAGAGGGCCCCCCCTTCCTTAAAGTAATCGCCCTAGGGTTGGGCTCCTTGGGGAATTTTGGGCTCATTAGTAAGGGCCGTGTGTTACATTTCAGCCCCAGGGGTGAGCTTCTCAGGGCCTTTTCAGGCTTGGGGAGGGGAGCAGTGTGGCCTTGTTCCCCATATAAAGGAATTTCGCCCCGGGGGTGGGTCACCAGGGGCCTCTGCAGGCTTGGGGAAGATGGCTACACGGCCCCCTCCCCTTTATGAACATAGCCCCAGGGTGGACTCCAGGCAGCTTATATTTATTAAATGCAGCCTGGATGCCATTTTGTTTTCCGATCCTGTGAGAGTCTTGATAGATTGGGCTATTTTTTCCCATTTTATTTTCTTTTTGGCCCCAGGGAAAAGGTCCCTCTAGGCCTCCCTCAGGTGAAGTAGTGGGCCTCAGCAAGGTCTACCAGTGCTAGGGGTTCTCCCTTCTCTGCACAGAGTCCTCAGACCAATAGGAAGAAGTTGGCACAGAAACTGGAATAGAAAAGACAGAGTTTATTAAACCTCATGAGGTGGAACTACATTCACACAGCACCCTTCGATAATGTATGAAGTAGCACCCTGAATGGAAGGAGCTTGGTCCTTTTATACCCACGCAGGGGCTCAAATGAAGGCGGTACAAGTACAAAATGCTGGTTGTATTTATTTATTTATTTATTTTTTCGATTTGTAGGGCGCAACAGCTACCCAAAAAGGGTTTCCCGGCGCCTAGACTCAGCTAGTAGAAAAACAGGAGAAGGAAGGTGGCTATTGAGATACATAGATACATATAAGGTCATACAGAAAGTGTACAGGCAACAAGTGGGAGGAGCTAACAGTTTGCTAATTCTGGTGGACACATCCTGACAGTTACAGACTACAGCAGCTGCAATGAGCATGTGCGAAGGTGGAAGATGCTAAATATATCTCTTCTCTAGGCAGATTTCAAGAGCAGTAACAGAAAGGTAGGACAGAGCACATGGCGAGCACATGGCAAACATAATGGCTGACAGAAATACTAAATGGATTCCACAAAACGGACAAGATAGCCTCTAAATACAGGATGTCTTTCTGCTAATGCTTAACCTAATTGCTGCCAAATGACAACAGACGACCCTTTCAGCATTAGCTGAAGACATTTGTTTATCTGGGGTAATCTAGATATGCATCCTGTACCTTGATGCTCATCATCTCAGTGATTTCTTTATTTAACATTTGTTGTGCTTTTATTTCTGCAATATTTCTTTTGGCAGGTGTACAAGCAGTGATACACATGGAGCAAAGCATAGGACCTAGGACCACATTGTATACAAGTACAGCATGTAAATAGTATCACCAGTAGTATCAATCAATCAATCAATCAGCAAATTTGTAGAGCGCGCTACTCACCCGGTAGGGTCTCAAGGCACTAGGGGGGGGGGAGTCGCTACTGCTCGAACAGCCAGGTCTTGAGTTGCTTTCTGAAGGAGAGATGGTCCTGGGTCATCCGAAGGTGGGTGGGAAGGGAGTTCCAAGTCTTGGCTAGCAGCATGTACAATGTACAATGGGACCCCCTCAACAAGTTCAATTGTGGCCAAGTTTGGCTGCCAGGTAGGAGAAGGATCTTCCTCCGGCGGTGGATTTGCGGATACGTGGGACGGAGGCGAGGGCGAGGCTGGCGGAACGGAGCTGGCGGGTGGGTGTGTAGAATGTGAGGCGGCTGTTGAGTTATTTCGGGCCCATGTTGTGGAGAGGCTTGTGTGCATGGGTGAGGAGTCTGAACGTGATCCTCTTGGTGACGGGGAGCCAGTACAGGTCTTTCAGATGGGCAGAGATGTGGCTGTGGCAAGGGATGTCCAGGACGAGTCGTGCGGAGGCGTTCTGTATACGCTGGAGTCTTTTCTGGAGTTTGGCTGTGGTTCCGGCGTAGAGGGTGTTCCTGTAGTCCAGATGGCTGGTGACGAGGGCCTGGGTGACCGTCTTCCTGGTTTCGGTGGGGATCCACCGGAAGATCTTTCGGAGCATGCGCAGGGTGTTGAAGCAGGAAGACGAAACGGCGTTAACTTGCTTGGTCATCGTGAGGGAGGAGTCCAGGATGAAGCCCAGGTTGCGTGCATGGTCCGTTGGCTTGGGTGCGATGCCCAGGGCAGGGGGCCACCAGGAGTCATCCCAGGCCGAAGGGGATGGTCCCAGGATGAGGACCTCTGTCTTGTCTGAGTTCAGTTTCAGACGGCTGATCTTCATCCATTCCGCAATGTCTTTCATTCCTTTCTGGAGGCTGGCTTTGGCAGTGGCGGGGGCGTTGGTGAGGGAGAGGATCAGCTCTGTGTCGTCGGCGTAGGAGACGATGTTGAGGTTGTGTTGGCGTGCGATGGCTGCGAGAGGGCTCATGTAGACGTTGAAGAGGGTGGGGATGAGTGACGATCCTTGTGGGACGCCGCAGATGACATCGGTGGCCGTGGAGCGGAACGGGGGTAGGCGGACTCTCTGGGTTCTTCCGGCGAGGAACGAGGTGATCCACTCCAGGGCCACTCCTTGGATTCCGGTGTTGCTGAGGCGCTGTATCAGGGTGCGGTGGCATACGGTGTCGAAGGCTGCTGAGAGGTCCAGGAGGATGAGGGCAGCAGTTTCCCCGTTGTTGAGTAGTGACCTGATGTCGTCGGTGGCTGCGATGAGAGAGGTCTCGGTGCTGTGGTTTGCTCGGAAACCGGACTGTGAGGAGTCGAGGGATCTGTTGGTCTCGAGGATGGCGGAGAGTTGTATGTTGACGGTCTTCTTGATGACTTTGGCTGGAAAGGGGAGGAGCAAGATGGGGCGGAAGTTCTTGAGGTCTGTGGGGTCTGCGGTGGGTTTCTTCAGGAGGGCGCTCAGCTCTGAGAGTTTCCAACTCTCCAGGAAGGTGGCGGATGCAAAGGTGTTGTTGTTGATGTTCCAGGGCTGGGGTGCGATGATGGAGTCAGCTTTGTTGAAGATGTGGTGTGGGCAGGGGTCGGTTGGCGAGCCGGAGTGGATGGTGTTCATCAGGCGGGTGGTGTCTTCAGTGCTGACAGGGGTCCAGGTGCAGAGGGTGGTGGTGGGGGGCGTTGGTTCAGTGGTTGGGTGCGTGGTCTGTGCGCCAAAGCGGTTGTGTATGTCGGCGATCTTGCGGTGGAAGAAAGAGTCGAGTGAGTCGCAGAGGTCTTGCGAGGGAGTGATATAGTTGTTGCAGGCGCTGGGGGTGGAGAGCTCTTTCACGATTCTGAAGAGTTCCTTGCTGTTGTGGGTGTTTTGTCCAGTCGTTCTTTGAATGTTGTCCTTTTGGTGGTGCGGATCAGCTGGTGGTGTTCGCGGGTGGCGTTCTTGAGAGCTGTCATGTTTTCTGTTTTCTGGTCGTGGCGCTAGGCTTTCTCGAGGGTGCGGCAGGTTTTCTTGGATTTTTTGAGGTCGTTGTTGAACCACGAGGCTTTCCTGCTGCCGGATCTGCTGGGAGGGTTCTTCAGTGGTCGAGGTCGTCGGCGTAGTTGGTGATCCACTGTGTGAGGTTGCGGGCTGCTTCGTTGGGGTCCGTCGTGTTGGTGGGTGGGTTTTAGCTGAGGACGGTGGTGAGCTGGTCGGTGGCGATCTTGCTCCAATTTCTGTGGGGGGCTTGTTGCGGGTGGTGGTGGGTTGTGGTCCTCTCGAAGTTGAAGTGGACGCAGCTGTGATCTGTCCAGTGGAGTCCGGTGGAGGGGCTGAAGGAGATGTGCTTGCTGGCGGAGAAGACGGGGTCAAGCATGTGGCCAGCGTAGTGGGTGGGGGTGTTCACCAGTTGCTTTAGTCCGAGGTTGGTGAGGTTGTCCAGCAGGGCGGCGGTGTTGCAGTCCTTGTTGTTTTCTAGGTGGAAGTTGAGGTCCCCTAGGAGGATGTAGTCAGAGGAGGTGAGGGCGTGTGGACTGATGATGTCTGCGATGGCTTCGCTGAATTGTGTGCGTGGTCCCGGGGGTCTGTAGATGAGAGTGCCTCTGAGGGTGGTCTTGGGGTCGGTGTGTATCTGGAAGTAAAGGTGCTCGGCGGCGGCGAGGGTGTCGTCGGAGTTGGTTGTGATGCGGATGGTGTTTCTGTGAACGATGGCGATGCCTCCTCCGGTGTGGTTGACGCGGTCCCTCCGGATTATCTTGTAGCCATCCGGGATGGCTATGGCGATGTCTGGGGCTGAGGAGGCGTTCATCCAGGTTTCTGTGAGGAAGGCAACGTCTGGTGATGTTGTGTCGAGGAGGTTCCAGAGTTCGACGGCGTGCCTGTGGACGGAGCAGGTGTTGAGCAGGATGCACTTGAGGTGGTTGTTGCTGGTGCTCGGCTTGGCGGGTGTACATAGAATAGTCAGTAGCTTCCAGCCCCAAGTAATAAAGAGTGTCCATATCCAGTTCGAAAATGTCCCTGTACCAGTCTCAGTGTGAATTTCTGCAGCAATATAATGCAGTTTTGAGATTGCATCATATACTGAAGGTGAGTGATCTGGTATAAATACGCAACAACTGCTACCGATGATGCGACATGCACCACCTCGATCAGCCAAAATTACATCAAGCACCATTCTGTTTTGGAGTGCTACAATCCTTGCAATTTGCAGTTCCTCTGTAATATTCCCAAGTGCCATTGCTGTTTGATTGGTGACAGCTTTCCCAACACGAGTCAATCGTCTTATCTTTCTGCTATTCAATGCAGCGCCCACAAAGAAGAACAGTCCCAAATTGAAATCAACATATTGTTGCAAAGTGGTATCAGTCTGATCGACCTCATCTGTACTTATTGTTTGTTTGTATCTATTCTTGATAAATGTCATTATACAACTTTAAATTTCGGTGATACGATGGAGGGGCCAAGAACACAGGTGGTAACAAAAATGATATGTAACCCACCCAACCGGTAATTGATAGTATCCTTAATTACCACACACAAAATACGTGTTATGTGTAGATGTAAAACTGCTGTTATTAGCACCTTCAATAGTCAATGTCAAAATACATTCACTCCATCCTACTGGAATTCTTCCAGCACTGCCAATACATAAATCTGCTTTAGCTCTGGTCACAGTAATTACAAAAGGTCCAGTGTTCTTAATGTTCCTCATATTCGTGAAGACATATGGTGTCAAAATATTGTCCAGTTGATACTCTTCCCATTCCCATTTAGTCCCTTCAGCTTGAGGATAACCCTCTTTGTCCTTATAGCATACTTTATTTAAGTGAAAGATAATTCCACCTACTGAAGGTTTTCCGGAAGCAAACAGAAGTGCATACCAAGCTTGACAAGAACCATTATGGGAAAACGGTAAAGGAATAAAAGGTGTTCCTCCTTTCTTTTGGTGTGCAGGTATCATCCCACACACCCAACAGTTGGTAGCATTCGTGGTGTTGTGCGTATGATGCAACATCTAGATGAATGTATTATTTAGGTAGGATTGTCGATGCTTCTGCTCATGGTAGGGAAGCGTGAAGTAATGATGTTCCGCTGGAGTAGTGGCAACAAAAGGCTGTCGAGCAGGACCCACTTTCTCAACAAACGAGGTGATTATTGCCATAACCACCAGAGTAACAACAAACCCTATAGCACAAATGATTCTTTTGTTTTTCATTTCAGCAACAGCGATAATGGATCTTTCTAAAAACTCGTTGAAAACAATCGTTGGAGGAGGAGAATGGGAGGAGACAAGATGCCGTCAGTGTGATCGGTGCTGCAAGCTGAGGTCCGCGAGGTCCTGACCCCCGGATGATTTTGATGCTGTGAGGTTTCGCGACAATCATAATGGTATTTTTGACTCGTTCGAATATGGACGAGTTTGGTATCTATGAACCGCAAATAACGAGTTTAGTGGGTGTACGCGTTTTCGCTACGCTGCTTTGTACCGTTCGTCTTATTCGTGAGTTTCTCCATCTGAACCCACGGGTTCCATTTTAGATACGGCATCCATTTTGTCTCTTGCCCTCAAGTAGCTGTCCGCTTTGTGACCCTGGGATTCCCAAGCTCTTGCGGAAGACACGTGTTCCTTTGAGGATGTCTTTATGACGAGGGGGATGACACTGCAAAGGCAGATGGCTCCGCTCGAGGCTCATCTTGCCGTGCCGGTCTATTGTTTCAGCCGTGCATGCATTAGGCACGAATCCTTTGATCCTGCAATCGTGCTTCCGATATTGCCCCCTACACTCTTTTTCAATCTGTTGTCTATCTTTGTCTTCCTTGCACCTGTTTCTGTCTCTTTCCTTAACTCGTTTACAGCCAGAATGGAATGTACTTAATGATGGGATAACGTACTTTTACAGTTGGGAACTGGCAATGCTACTGTAATTATGTTCCGGGCTCCTGAAGACATGAAAGTAACCCTTTTTGAAGTTTACTGTGGGAACTGAGTTGTAACCTTTTGTTCGCCATGTTGTGCTATGACTAAAATATGTATAAAAGGAGCGATCCACTGTTACAATTTGATGCAGTCTCTCAGAACCTACACGTAGTGTACTTCTTGCGATTTCTGTATCCCTGCAGTAAATAAACGCAGATCTTTGACGCCGAAGGAAGTGTCCCGTGTCTCTGTAATTTGTACGCCGGAACAGGTAACCCACGAAGGTTTCAGGTGTTGTTCCCTGGCACCGCTGGGCCTTAGAATAGCCCAGTCCTTCAGTTGGCGCCCAACGTAGGGCGACATCAGCGGTACCGGTCCAAAGCCCGACGATCGTGAGGAACTTCGTGTGAAATCTCCGAGGGAAGGTGCACCCCGCTTCATCGATCCTGTTGTCGAAATAAGTGGTCCGAAGACTTTTCCCGCGAAGATTCCCGCCTCCTGACGGCTGCGACGGACTGATGCCCTGACTGTCGACCTGTTTTGGCGCCTGGCGTAGTCCTTTGTACGGCGAGACGATAGACGGGCCTTCCTAGTCACGCCATTGTTCTTTCAGTTAAGTATTCGCGGGTCGCTCCCAGAAGTCTTGGTTGTTGTTGTTGAAACTTGGTTGTTTGCATGGTTCCATTGCATTTGTGGTTCTTAGTTGTTGGTTCTTAATTGTTGGGTTTTATTTGACGATTGCAATTGCCAAAAACCGAGGGTCTTGCATTTTTGCGAGGACATCGTAATTCGATAACCCTTGAAGTTTGTAAACTCGGTTAGTGTGCACGATGCCTGGCCGCAGTACTTTGTTTGGTTTCCTTAAATGTTGCGGTGCGGATTCCCGATTGGAGGACTCATGTCCGATTCCTCCAGTTGGAACTCCAATTTATGAGCTCTATAGTCGCCACGGAGTAGGCCCTATCGTATATAACGAATATTGGATCCGCTACACTAAAGATGATGGTGTCCTTAGTTGGCCACCTCATGGTAGTTTCGAAACTGCAATTTTAGATAATCTTGAAGCTAAATTGTTTAAAAAGAAAGTTAGGCCGGCCATGTTTGATTCCTTTCGGTTATGGCGCAAAGAGGCCAAGCAGAAAGAAATAAAACAGATTAAGAAAAATAAGAGAGAAGGTATTATTACGGTGATGAGAAATGCAGAGCAGTTTCAGCGAGATAAAGAAGAGAAGGAAAAGGAAGTTTTTGCTAGACTGCAACATATGGCGGTGGATAAGTGTTATCCTGTTTTACCGTCGAATTCTGATAAGAAGGGTGAAGAAGCGGTAGAGGACCCTTTGTTGTCCTATCTACTGAAATCACCACCTCCATATGCACAGGATACTACAGCTCCTGTGGTTCCTCCTGTACCTCAACCTGTTGTTCCGGCAGCTGCTGGTCAGCCTGCCGTTATTCCTGTCCTCCCGAATCCTCTTGTTCCTCAAGTTGTCCCCGCTCCCTTACCTGCCCTTCTTCCTACTGCTCCACTGCCTATACCTTCTCAATCTATTGCTCCCGCTACTTCTGCTCTCTTGGCTACTCCTACTGCTCCTACGTTCAGTCCTCATGTTGTTGCCCCTGTACTTCTCTCCTCTTCTCCTTCTGTCCGTAGTCTCATACCTAATGCTGTGGCTAATCTTTACTCTCCACTGTTCCGACCGATACTTGGGTCCGATGTTTCTGATGTCTCTCAGAGACGAAGTCAAATTCCTGGTGGTAGGGAGAGTGAGACGTTATTGAATATGACACGTAAATGGATTAGGCATCCTGCTAAGTACACCCCGCGCATAGTTTTCGACACATTCTCTCAGTTTAATGACCCCACACAGCGATTCGTGTTTGAGGAAATGTGTAAGTCCTTACGAGAGGAGTGGGATAATGATGAGGTAGACAAAGTGCCACCCGAAATGACTGAACTCCAGAATCAGTTTTCGAACGGTATGATTGTGGGTAGTAATGTTCGACGTGCTTTAGAGCGCCTCCTATCCTTTCGATCTATAGTACAACCTCGAGCATTGTTCAAGGATGAAACTGAGGAGTGGATGGCACAACCTGGACAGTATCCCATTCGAGAAGTTCCTCCAGTTTGGATGCCAGGTGATGCTAATGCCGTTCCTATTATTCCGCCACACTTTCAGAGAGTTTGGATACACCTCCCATGGAAGCGATCAGAAGTTTTGCAGGTGAAACAATCTTTGCCTGATCCTCGGAAAAATACAGCAGGTTATTATAAGGAGTTATCCCAATTAGTGGATGGTACTGTTATGAACCTTGCCGATATCGATATGTTGTTCGGTAACGTAGTACCTCAACCAATTTGGGCAAAAATCCGTCAAGAGAATCACGTAGCCGAGTTAGGCGGTGATTGGGCTGCTCTTGCGGCGGCTGACGGACGACAAGTTGGTGGGGCTAAGCCTGACCAGCTCATTACGGATCTTCCACAGAGGATCATTACATTTATGAAGACACTTATGCCAGCAATAAGAGTTAACTGGGATAAACTGTCTGCGTGTAAGCAAAAGAAAGACGAGAGTGTCTCTGATTTCTTTACGAGATTTGAGGAGGCATTTATCGATCATAGTGGTCAGGACATGAGCACTGAGGGAGGTCAGCGACTATTTGTTGACAAATTTGTGTCAAATTTGTTGCCTGAACTAAGCAACAAATTGAAAAAGTCCGAAAGTTCGTGGGCTGTTTCGACTACTGCTCAAATATTAGCCATGGCTCAATATTACGAGAATAGAGAAAAGGAAGAAAATGATCGTGCAGATAAGAAAACGAAGGAGCTTAAAACTAAAGTTCTGTTGCAGCAAGCGTATCCTCCGCGCTCGAATCAAAACGATGCACAGCAGCAAAATAGATCACAATCACAGTCTTCTAGGACTCAGTCGCGTACTGACTCCTCTACACCGAGATCTATGCTTGGTTATAATCAATGCGCATACTGTAGAGGTGAGGGCCATTTGAAGTTTAATTGTCCGGTTTTACGTGACCGAAATAATAAGTAACCTATCTAGGTCACTTATTGTCAAAGGAGGGAAGAAGGTTGACCCCAGAACGAATTGCAGCGATCGCTCGAATGACTGTGCCAACAACTCAGAGAGATGTATGTGCCTTTCTAGGTATCACGTCATACTGCAGGCAATGGATTCCAAATTTTTCATTGCTAGCGAAGCCATTGGTCGCCCTCACGTGCAAGGATGTTCCGACTCCTTTGCCATGGACTGAAGAGTGTCAGAAAAGTTTTTCTGAATTGCGTGATGCGTTGTGTTCGGCTCCTGTGTTAAGTACTCCTGATTACAGTAAGCCATTTACACTATACGTTCACGAGAGAGAGGGTTGTGCGTTGAGTGTTTTGACGCAACAATTTGGCGGAAAGCAGCGTCCATGTGCATATTTTTCCTCGACCTTGGACCCAGTAGCTAGAGCATTGCCGAGTTGTCTGAGAGCGGCAGCTGCGGTGTCCATCCGGCAATCTGCAGGCCTGGTCATGGATAATATGCTTACGGTGATGGTTCCGCATGGAGTTGACACTCTCTTGAATCGGACGAAAACTCAACACTTGATGACCGCAAGGTTGTCCGGTTATGAGTTGACGCTTTTGGCAAGTCATATACAAATCAAGCGCTGTAATGTGCTGAATCCGGCGACATTGTTGCCGACTAGTATGGAATCAGATGATGTAGCACCACATGATTGTTATCTACGAACTGAGGAAGAAACGAAGGGTCGTGTTGAGCTAAAAAACACTCCATTGGCAGATCCCGATGGTACTCTGTATGTTGATGGTTCATGTTTTAAGTTGCCGAATGGTGATGTGACGACTGCGTATGCTGTGGTGACATTGAGTACGGTTGTGGAAACTGCGAGATTGAGCCAGAATTCAGCGCAAGCGGCAGAGTTGATTGCGTTGAAGAGAGCGTGTGTTTTGTCTAAGGGAAAGCGAGTGAATGTGTTTACAGATAGTCAATATGCGTTTGGCGTTGCACATAGCTTTGGACGTTTGTGGAGAGAAAGAGGATTTATGACATCGCATGGTACGAAGATCCAACACGGACAGCTCGTGAACGATCTTTTGGACGCACTTACATTGCCTAAGCAGGTGGCAATCATTAAATGCAGCGCGCACCGAAAGGTTACGGATGATGTTGGTCGTGGTAATGCGTTTGCGGATGAGATTGCTAAGGAAACAGCTAAGAATCTTGCAACCCGAATGTACGTTACGAGTTCAGTAAGGTGGCCTGCGGAGACTGGTATGTGTGAGGACGCTGTTGAGAGTGTGAAAACGATTCAGAATGAGGCCACTGAAACTGAAAGGACTAAGTGGAAAGAAAGCACGGGAAAGTTAGATGCGCATGGATGGTGGGTTGATTTGTCAGAATGTCAGAGGTGGATGTTACCGGATGCATATGTGCTAGCCGTTGTGACTATGGCTCACGGCTTGTCACATATTAGTGCGAAAGGTATATGTAAATTGCTGTCCCCTGTATGGAAGAATGATGGTATTGCTAAGTGTGCTGATAGAGTGGTCAAAAATTGTATGGTATGTATGATGTATAATCCTGGCAAGGGCACCCCCACTCCACCTGGCCATTTTGCTCCTCCTACATGTCCCTTTGAGGTTATCCAACTGGACTTCATCCATATGGAGAGATGCAATAACCTGAAGTATGTTTTAGTTGTGGTTTGCGCGTTCTCCAGATGGGTTGAGGCCTATCCTCTTAAAGACAATACTGCCCTGTCCACCGCGAAAGTCCTACTGAAGGAATACTTTCCTCGGTATGGAATGCCACGGATTGTATGGTCGGATAATGGAATGAGTTTGTGGGGAGTGTGATGAAGAGTGTGTGTAAGGGCCTTGGAATTCGGCAAAAGTTCCATAGCGCCAATCATCCCCAGTCAGCAGGTTTAGTGGAAGGGTACAATGGCACTCTGAAACTGAAACTTGCTAAGATTCAAGCTACGACTGGTCTGTTATGGCCTTATGCCTTGCCTCTGGCTCTCTTGTCGACCAGGGCGACTGTACACTCTCGAGTAGGGCTTAGCCCATATGAGATTGTGTTCGGCCGTCCTGCGAACATTTGGGGAGTCCCGAGGCCTAAGGCCTTTGATAGTCTCGAGTATCCAATGTTAATTGATTATCTTCATGATCTGACTGCTAAACTGAGGTTAATTCATCAACAGGTCTTTGAAGCTCTACCGGCACAGACAGAGGGTCCTGGACATCGGCTCCAACCGGGTGACTGGGTCGTCACCCGCAACTTTGGCAGAAAGCGCAATTTGGAGCCGAGATTTGTGGGTCCATTCCAAGTCCTGCTGGCTACAAGGACTGCAGTTCGGTTGGAAGGCAGAAAGAATTGGGTGCATGCCACCCACACCAAAAAGGTTCCGATCCCTTTACCAGCAGATTCTTGGGTGAGGACTGGGATTGCCGCAACGGAAACAGAGACCCCAACAAGTTTTGTGCCGTTTAGTGATGCTCAACCTGTAGGAGACACTTCATTGCAGCTAGATACATCTGTTGAACCATCAGCATTGGAGAATTCGAGGCTTGAACTGTCGTCTGATCGATTGGACGCTGTTTCGCAATCTGAACAATTATTTGAAGAACAGACTCGACCTGGGAGAAGTCGATATTTTCTTCGTTCTCGTGACAAAGACTAATAAAAAAATCCTTTTTGTTTTTTCCTTTTGAATGCATATTACCCCTTATTGTTGCCACGAACATTATGAACAATTGCATCCACTATTAAGTTTTGAGTTCTTTTTCATGTGTGTTCCTTTTTCCACAGCTAGGAGATTTGTATTAAAATTGGATGTTTGTTTAAGAAAACCTTCCATCCGGGTTGACCGTAGGGCCGTGCGGGTACTTCCTTCTGTTTAGCAGGTTCCTGACACTAGGTCGGTTACTTTTGTCGATTCCTGGGAACTCCTGGGAATTGATAATCGCTATTCAGAACGAAGTGCGTAAAGAACGTTACGGACGGTTTTTAGAGGATGGAGTTCTCTAAGCTGTCGGAAGTAGAGAGGATGTCGGCTCAAAGGTTGAAATTGTATAGGGTTGTACGAACAAAATGCTTTCTGTTTCAAGTATTCTTGCTATTTCTGACTGTTTCTATGCTATTGGTGGGTGGAGTGTATTTTGGAATACAGTCGTTATTGCCTTCAATCAATCAATCAAGGCATTTATAGAGCGCGTTACTTACCCAGAGGGTCTCAAGGCCTTCTGTTTCACCTACTTTTTCTTCTGAACCGAAATCTAGTCCCACTGTTTCTCCACATTCCTTTCATCCTCTGCCCCAACATGAACAGGTTAGACGTGCGGAATTCATGAACAATTCCTTTGTCCAGCTCCTACATCAGCATCAGTTGGTGATGAACACTACTAACTGTTGGGTGTGTGGGTTAATGCCACATACCATGGATAGGGGTATTCCGTATTTGGTTCTTCCTTACAGCTCCCAGGGGTCAACTCAAGCATTCCAAACTATGTTTCGTAGCGCACTAGATTCCTACCCCCATCGAGAGCCACGCTCTGCAGATCCTGGTCCCGGCCCGTATCACAAGCCTTTGGCAAGAGCGATTGTTGACTTAGATAGAGATATTTTTGATGCATCGCTTATTCCAGAGGAAGAGGTGCGAGCAAATAAGGATCTGAGTGAGGCTGAGTATAGCATGTCAGTGGGTGATAGACAGCTTAAAAGCTTGTCTCCGATCTGGATCGTACCCCATCTTGGTCATTTCTGCTTGCAAGGCCTTGGTAGAAATCCGCGAGCCCAGCTTGGGAAGAGTGCTTGCACTGAAACGTATGTTTTACCGATGCTCTCTTCCCCTGTTTTTCTGACTGCCAAGGGTACATATTTTGTATGTTACGATCGCGCATATACATGGTTGCCCCGTGATTTCTCGGGCACCTGTTATATTGCAAATTTGTTGCCACCGACTTTTACAGTTGCCTCGGACTATCACAAGACTAGAGTTGTGAGAGGCGTTATTAGCAAAGAGGACACTGCCGGTCAAGAAGCAGGAGATTTCTTTAAGGGTTTCCTGCCGTTTTGGGGACCTATGGTTAACAGTAGGAACCTGAGACAGCTGACTCGTGTAGTGGAATCGACTGCTAATATAACTGCAAGTGCCCTTGGTAATTTGACAGCAGAGCTTCAGGCGGATAGACTTATGACGTTGCAGAACCGTATGGTTTTAGACGTTGTACTTGCAGATAGAGGTGGTGTGTGCAAGGTGATCCATTCGAGTTGCTGTATTTTCATTCCTGACAACGCTCCAACTGTATATCAAGCTATCTCGAAGTTGCATAAAATCTCGGAGTCCATACACGTGGACGTAGGTGATTGGACGCTACTCGGATGGTTTTGGGGCCTAATGTCGACGTGGGGTTGGAAGATTCTGATGATCATTGGGGTTGTTGTGACGTTCCTGTTCACGTGTTGTCTTTGCGTGCAGTGTGGTCCTGCCTTATGTGGCCTCTGTGCTACAATGTGTATAAGACGGCCATCTGTTACCAAAGAAGCATTGATGGATAGAATAATGTTGCAACAACATCTGGATGATCTGATGAATATCGAGATCGATTCTGATATCGACTAAGTGCTTGCCTACATGAGGGCAAAAGGAGCGTCTGAGGTTTCGCGACAATCATAATGGTATTTTTGACTCGTTCGAATATGGACGAGTTTGGTATCTATGAACCGCAAATAACGAGTTTAGTGGGTGTACGCGTTTTCGCTACGCTGCTTTGTACCGTTCGTCTTATTCATGAGTTTCTCCATCTGAACCCACGGGTTCCATTTTAGATACGGCATATATTTTCTCTCTTGCCCTCAAGTAGCCAGCGAACTGACACTGTCCGCTTCGTGACCCTGGGATTCCCAAGCTCTTGCGGAAGACACGTGTTCCTTTGAGGATGTCTTTATGACGAGGGGGGTGACACTGCAAAGGCAGATGGCTCCGCTCGAGGCTCATCTTGCCGTGCCGGTCTATTGTTTCAGCCGTGCATGCATTAGGCACGAATCCTTTGATCCTGCAATCGTGCTTCCGATATTGCCCCCTACACTCTTTTTCAATCTGTTGTCTATCTTTGTCTTCCTTGCACCTGTTTCTGTCTCTTTCCTTAACTCGTTTACAGCCAGAATAAAATGTACTTAATGATGGGATAACGTACTTTTACAGTTGGGAACTGGCAATGCTACTGTAATTATGTTCCGGGCTCCTGAAGACATGAAAGTAACCCTTTTTGAAGTTTACTGTGGGAACTGAGTTGTAACCTTTTGTTCGCCATGTTGTGCTATGACTAAAATATGTATAAAAGGAGCGATCCACTGTTACAATTTGAAGCAGTCTCTCAGAACCTACACGTAGTGTACTTCTTGCGATTTCTGTTTCCCTGCAGTAAATAAACGCAGATCTTTGACGCCGAAGGAAGTGTCCCGTGTCTCTGTAATTTGTACACCGGAACAGGTAACCCACAAAGGTTTCAGGTGTTGTTCCCTGGCACCGCTGGGCCTTAGAATAGCCCAGTCCTTCAGCTGATACGGACACGGAATATTGCTGCTCATCGCCGTTGTTAATAATTGATGCAATGGGTCTCAACAGTGCTCAGTTCAACAATCTTCTCGAGAACTGTCTGTGAAAAAATCTCCAACAACAAAAGAACACCCTGAGATCACTGGAAAACGACGATGACGACGACGATGTGCCTTAGTTGAGGGGCCCTGCCGGAGACGGACAGCTTCAACAAGTAAGCTCCAACAAACTGAATGGGCCAGTAGACTTATAAGCGTACTGACATACAAGGCACGACAAGATAAATAAAACCCCAGGCAATAACCCTAGCAATAACCCTAGCAAACGGGGGTGTACAGACAGCTGCAGAAGTAGAGCGTGACAAAGTGGGATCATATAATCCTTATCGCACACGAACCCCCACTATGCCCGTACGCTTGCCTGCACCTCGCCTACCCTGCAACTGACATATACGTGGTGCCCCAGGTGCCGTGTGCCATCAGGGAAAGGTATTGGGCATATGTTATCATTTGAAAGATGCCGCGGCAGTCCGGATCTAAGCAGGGTCTGTGAGAGCGAGAGTGCCGGGTTAACCTACGGCTCTATGGTTCTATAGCAGCTTCCAGCTCTCTACTCACCATGATATAGTGTTTGGCTCATCATCGTCTTCTACTGCCGCTGGGTCTGGAGTCTGGGTGTTCGGGGGCTCGATTCAGGAGCTCCTGGTAAAAGTCTGCGAAAATCCGCCGTCAGGATACACCGGAAAAAAAAGACTGTCGGGGAGCCGCTGACTTTGCCCTGGCTACACTCGGTCTAACCTCGAGGCAGATCGACCTTTTTTACAGACTCGGCGCTCCACCGCTCTCCCGGTCTACGTTGCCAGGGAGACGTCAGGGAAACACTATAAGACGCTGCCAGCACTCGATGCAGTGCATACACACACGGAACTCTCAAGCAGGTCTAGGCTCGGTCCTAGTGTATCTCCATGCAGGTTGCTCCCCTAGTGGTTTTGGTTGCCAGGAAATAGCACTCCTGAGGTACGTGTCCCGTCTGGGGATTGGTTGCTCTGTAAAACGGCTCTCTTGCTGGTCTTTGTGCTGGAATTCATCAAAGACAAGGACAAAAGAATACAGCCAGAAATCAAGAACTGCTGGGAGAGCAGTCTGCTCTTACATGAACTGATGTGCGAAGGCCCAAGAGAAGCCTCAGCGGTGCCAGAGACCAACGGTGGAGAAAGTGGCCAGCATGGCTGAAGTGGAGTGGTATGAACCATGCGAACAGTCCAGGGAGAGTGCTCAGAGTGAGCTAACTGTGACAAGCACATGGGGGGGTAGGAAACCGGCTCGAGGATGCAAACATACAAGGCCCGGCTAATCTAATACGGCGACCCGAGACAAGGGGGGCCAAAAACAAAGACGAAAAATCCAAAAACATTGGTAAAGATAAAGACAAAGATAAAGAGAAGCAGAAAGAGCAGAAGGAGCAGAAAGACAAGGAGAAAGACAAAACAAAAGATAAAAACAAAGAAAAAGACACGGCCAAGGAGCATGATATAGAAGTGGGTCCTGACAATCTGCAGACAGCAGCTAAGCTGGAACTATTGGCAAGAAAAGCCAAGCGGCTACAGACTATTAAAAACCTGAAGTCTGCGGCCAAAACTAGCGGTCAGGCCAACGATGCTCAACCCCGGATCTCAACCATCTTCATCCCAGTAATTAAAGGGCAATCCGCCCAAGAGAAACTACCAGAAATTGACAGCAACTCAAGCGAACTGTCCAAAATACCCAGTAATCGGAGCAAGATCCCGGCGGCCATTAGTGGGAGAACCACGACTGGACTAGCGACAGAAATGTACAGTGCTACATCAGTGGAACCTAAAGGACCAACAGCAGATTTGATAGCACCACCATCTGAAGAATGTGCACAGACAAAGAACCTCACTGCTCCAACTGCCTTCTTACCAATGCCTCTTAGCTCGAGTTGTGCAGAGTTGGAAAAGACTGATCCTTCTCGCAGCCTTGATGGAAACCCCGGCAATATAGCTCTATTCCCAGACAGGGCTGGATCTAAAATTGAGTCAGAGTCACCTTCGGAGTCTGAAGTATATGAGACAGGGATGTCTACATCAAGCGAGCCACATAGATTGAGCCACGAACAGATACAATCTGAAAACTTAGAAACTTCTGACTGCAATTCTTACCCCAACTCCAAAAAGATGGATGACTCTCCTAAAGACAATAGCGCAAAGAAAAAGGAAGATGAAAAGAAAAGAAGACTAAGGAGACATAATAAATTTATTGATGAAGATACCACTGATCAAGGCAGTAACACCGATCAAATTGATCATCGCCATAGGAATCCATCTACACAAGGTACATCAACGTCCGATCCAAAATACAACTCGCTAAGAGATGCAAATATAACTGAACATAAAACATCCCATGAGATGGGAGGCCAAATTGAACCTTCCCTGGGTGATGTATTTAATTCAATTATGAAATTCCAAGAAGTCGTGAAACTTGATAACAAGAAACTTCAAGGAGCAATCAATAAGGTGGGGCAAACCTGTCTAGAAATATCAGATAGAATGGCATCGGTCGAGCTACGGACAGAGAACCTCGAAAAGGATGTATCCGTTCTCCAGAAACAGGGAAAAGAACATGAAGGAATTGTGCGAGACCTGATGATGAAAGTGGAGGATCAGGAAAACAGGGCCCGGAGAAATAACTTACGTCTCTTGGGAATACCGGAGGGAGTCGAGGGGAACGACTCCAAGGGCTATACGATATCCCTCTTTAAAGAATCTTTTCCGGAACTCACCACTTGGGACTGGGACAAAGAAATCCAGCGGGCCCATCGCTTTCCGCTAACCCTCAACAAACGGTCGCATTCATCAGAGAAATACCCAAGAGCAATGTTGGTCTATTTTGGCAACTTTCTCCTACGTGAAGCCGCTTTTGACCTGGCACGCCCAACCCATAAAAGAGAACACAAAGGGTATACGTTTTTTAGTAGACCCGATTTTGCCCACACGACTGTGGAAAGAAGATGGCGACTGCAGCAACTCTTTGCTCCTTTTGAACAGCTTGGAGCAACTGTATTTCTACAGAATCCTGCCAGACTGAAAATTATCTATAATGGAGTCACCAGAAGTTTCATCAGCGAACTTCAAGCGCAAACCTATCTCGAAGAGATTACAAAAAACAGAGACGGCAAAGAAAAACCTAAAAAAGGAGGGGAAAAATCCCAAAAAATAGGTCGTAACTAAATACCTATCAACAAGGCACTCGTGGCATAAGGAATAAGACACTTTGAGAAAGCGAGAGGGAGGGGGTGTATCTTATGTTACATAGACAGATGTTATGTTTGTGTACAATGAATCTAAGAAAATATAACGACTAAAGAACAAACTCCCCCCCACTCCCATAGCAACAGAGGTTAGGACGCGGAGACACCAGCTGCCAACGAATCACTCGATGCCCACAACCTGGGTCCAAGGAAACCAGGTAGTCTCACTAGATGGTGGAGGGGCAGGGGTGTAGGGACAGGGGGGGGGATCCAGAGGGGTTTTAGGGGGAGAGGGGAGGGGGGACAGGGACCGGAACTTTCACAAGGGGCACAAGGTGTATACAGGGGGAGATGGGAATGGAGGCTAAGGAGGAAAGGCTGTGTTCAGGGCTCGCATTTGATCTATTTGGTAACTCTGAAAGATATGGATGACTAAATAAAAAATACTTTCATTGAATATATGCGGCCTGAATGATATTAAGAAAAGGCAGAAAGTGGTAGAAGGGTTTAAGCTATCTGCTGCAGATATTATATGTCTCCAGGAGACTCACATTGAGGGGTCACAGCAATGCCTATTGAAAACACTTGGATATAGACTTATCTCTGCTACATCTCAGGGGTCACGTACAAAAGGGGTAGCCATTTTGGCAAAAGGAGGGGGGATCCAGTTCTCGCGTTCAATCGCGGATAAATTCGGGCGATATGTGATAACTGAGTGCTGTTATAATAAAGGGAAAAGCAAATTGACATTATGCACTGTTTATGGCAATATTTGTGATGATCTGGTAGTGTTGAACAAGATCTCCAACGAACTGGTACATTGGCCCTTCCCTGTTATTGTCTGTGGAGATCTTAACATTCATTTACCTGGCGATTGGCTATCTGACCCAGGCTTTGGATATCATGGTAGGAAACGAAAAGTATATCAATCTCTGAAAGATTTGTGTGTGCTCCATGGATTAATAGATGGGTGGTCAGAGATACACCCGGGAGATCCTGGATATACTTATTATTCGCACCCTCACTCTAGGCATCTAAGACTGGACTACATGCTCATGTCCTGTACTCTAAAATCAATTTGCCAAATAAAAAAACTCCAGAGAATTCTCTCGGATCACAACCCACTTGAACTTACCATCACAGTAGGGGCTGATAGACCCACAGTTACTAGTTGGACGTTTGAAAGAGCGTTATTGAATAACGAAGAATATTGCATGCATATGAGGAACTGGATTCCGGCCTTTCTGGAGGATAATCTGGGGTCCACCTCAATAGAAACTGTTTGGGATACTATGAAGGCATGTGTCAGCGGCGAAGCTATGCGATTTTCATTCCGACGTAACAATATAGAAAGACAAAAAATGATGTCCTTGGAACAAAATTTGCGGAGAGCGGAAGAAGGTCTGATCAAGGCAGTACAGGATGGCGAGGTGACAGACAGGGAGGTGAACAAGGTGGCAATTGCTAAAAACTATATATCGGAAATTTTAATTGAGAAAGCAGTTGTCAGAGCAACTACCCGTAGGGAGACTATATATGAATTGAGCGAGAAAGTGGGTCCTCATTTGGTGGTTAGAACCCGGGAAGAGACATCCAGTACTCTAATTAAAGCAATTAATGATCCTGCTCTTGGCTTGAAGGCGGATCCGGCAGATATTAGAAAAGCCTTCCAAGTATTTTATCAGAAGTTGTACCATGAGGATGAGAATGAATGCGAGGATCCCATGAGTTATATAGATCCATCAGTTACAGAGGGTTTGGGATTAGAAGACCAGGAGATCTTAGATAGCGCACTATGTTGGGAGGAAATTCTACTATCTATGAACTCCTTAGCTATTGAAAAAGCTGCAGGCCTAGATGGGATTCCAACTGAATTCTATATCAAATTTGCACCACAGCTCAGGTCTATAATGACTGAACGTTTTCAATACATCTTTCAAGGTGGGAATCCACCGAAATCCTGGTCACTTGCCAAAATAATAGTTTTCCCCAAGAAAAACAAAGATCCCCAGGAAATGGGGTCGTACCGACCAATTACATTGATTAATGGGGATTCCAAAGTATATTCTAAATTATTAGCAACACGGCTAGCACCTCGGATCCATAATATAGTCTCTGAAAGACAACACAGGTTTATACCAGGTAGATCTACGACTGACCATGTGCAAAGACTATATCCCTTTTTGACTACACGGGAACGACAGGAGACCCTATGGCGCTTATACTGCTTGACGCAGAGAAGGCGCTTGATAGGGTCTCCTGGAAGTTCCTGTGGGCCGCCATGCTAAACTGTGGCATAGGTAAGAAATATATTACAGCGATCCAACAGCTATATGTTAATCCCAGTGCCAGGGTACTGATCAATGGGGATTTATCCGACAATTTTAACATCAACAGGGGGACACGGCAGGGGTGCCCCTGCTCGCCCCTCCTTTTTGCTATTTATATTGACGGGTTCATACACAGGCTCGAAAAAAAACGTGTTAATTTCCCCTATATGTGTGCGCGGTCTAGAAATTAAATGCTTGGCGTACGCTGACGATATTGCCATTGTCACAGGGGATCCTACAAATGCTATGAATTGGATTGAAAACGAAGCACAGAACTTCGGTAGAGTTTCGGGGTACAAGCTAAACTCCAGTAAGACACAGATCGTGCTTAATACTAAGATTGTGATGAGAGATCCGAGAGTAACTGATAAGGCGACATACCTGGGTGTCAGCATTAGTGCTGATGTTGGGAACATTGTAAATAATAATCTGGAGCCACTTATGTTGCACACTAAGAGAGAATTGTCACGTTTAGATAACTTGCACCTATCTATTGGAGGTAGAACTAATTTAGTGAAGATGTTTTTTTTTCCTAAGTTTTTGTATTTTTTTAGGGAGATATGTTTAGAATTCCCACCACATGTATTTAGGAATATAGATTAAATGTTTTCACGGTTTTTATGGGGTTATAGTAAGCCACGGAGAGCACTCAAATGGATTACATTACCTAGAGAGCGTGGGGGGTGGGCTTTACCTAACTTTATGCTTTATTACTGGGCTTCGGTAATCAATTACATCATAAGATTACTAAACTCTAACCCAGACGATCTGTGTATTCCCACACCTCAAGAACTCATCCTGGGGAATGGGAGCACAGGCTGTCTCTGGCGACACGTTAATGATGATCACCTTAAAAAAGTGAAATTCAAAACCATCACTAGTGTTGTCAAAGTCTGGGGAAAGGTTAAAAAACGACTTGGTCTTGGCCGATTTTCACATTACACACCGGTGTTTCAGAATACAGATCTCCCAGAAATATTTCATGACTCCTATGTACGGAGCTGGTGTGCATTAGGGATAGGGCAACTTGGTTGTTTTTTTTCTACTCAGGGAATTAAATCATTTGATGAATTTAAAAAAGACTATAACATCCCCAACAGGGATTTTTTTAAATATCTTCAGGTGAGAGATTTCCTACTAAAAAAGGGGGGTGGTCGTATTAAATTTCAAATATGCCAAATCATAGAAAATATACGCAGCAACACGCCCCCAAGAATTGGTGAGATCTATGAAAGTTTTAACGCCTTACTCCCAGATGATATGGACAAACATGGGGCGGCATGGCAAATTAAACTTGAAGTTCCACCCAGTATCCCCCTTATTGCATATGATTTGTCACTTACTTACTTAATGTCCATAAAACTACAGGCGCAGTTTTACAAAACATATTTTTCATTATATTATACACCGTATAAAATTGCTAAATGGGGGACTGGTAAAGGCACTAATTGCCCACGATGTGCGCTCCCCACTGCAGACAGTGTTCATATGTTCGCCACATGTAATATCCTAACAAATGTTATAGATGAAATATCTGGGTTTCTTTCGGACATTACCCATGCTAGGGTTAACATAACAACTGAAGAGGTTATGCTGGGCATTTCTAGTAAAGAACGTCCTAGACAGGTTCAAGGGCTGATTTTCGTGGCAATGGCTATCTTTCGACTGTGTGTCGTATCAGCCTGGCTAGATCCCACTCCACCATCCTTTCCTCAATGGAAGGCTAGATTACTCGCGACATGCAGTCTCGAGGTCGCCATTTATAAACAAAAGGGGCGTAATATTCGGAAGAGAGGCATGAAAATATGGGCACCTCTGCTAGATTGAATTCAGACGCACTGAATACAGGAATTGGAAAATTCCTGTTTCAAATAACGCAATCCAACCTTTTTGATAATACTAAATTGTGTCTCATTAAATCATTACAGAAGGAAATGTATGATTAAGAGTGCATTGAGTTTTGATGCTAATATGTTTTCTTTCTTTTCTCCTTTATTCCCTCCTTAAGGAATTCGTATTCGTGTATTGCAATACCTATGCATGTAACAATAGAAATACCTGTCCTCATGGGGGGTTGGGGGTGTGTGAGTCAGGGGTTATAAATAATATGTTGTAAAAACTTGAATAAAAATTGTTAAAAAAACAACAAAAAAAAGAAAACAATCGTTGGAGCTCTTATCCCTGGGCAGCCGTTGATTTCTTCACCACGGGCCAAGACGGGTGTCACTACACTACGCAGGACTGATCCCCCCCCTTGCCACATCAGCGTTCCGTTTCACTAACCCAGGGCGGTAGCTCAACCAGTCTTTTTCGGCAAAGTAGATTCTTTCCTTGGTCTCAGCTGATATCGGGATTCTCCAGCGATCTTGTGGTCCGGGAAGACTTCCGCAGATTCGTCTGGTGAGATATCTTGACCTTTCTTTGTCTACAGAATCTCTCGATGGTCGGTCAACACAGCAGGTTCCACAAAGGCAGGCGACACACGTTTGCAGTGTGTGCTATGGACCCAGTTCTTCTTGTTCGTCACTCGAACTGCTGTCCTTGTTGCTAGGAGCACTTGCTCTGGTCCTCGCCACCTCGGTTCCAAACTGTTCGATCTGTCCAAGACCTTGACCATCACGTGGTCGCCAGGACGGAGTTCATGGGCCTCACCTGTAGATCTGTCAGGAAGAGCTTCTCGAACCTGTTGATGAATAGAGATCAAACTGTCGGTTAACAGTGCCAAATAATCATTCATCAGAACACATGGAACATCATGCATGGGGCCACTTCATATGGGGTAAGACCAGATCGTGAATGTGGCACTGATCTTATGGACAACAATGCCAAGGGTAGTGCATCCGGCCACTTCAAAGACGTGGAAGCCAGTATTTTCGCCAACTTCAATTTCAAAGTAGAGTTGTACTTCTCCACTAATCCTGCTGATTGCGGGTGGAAGACTGCATGGAATTTCTACTTGATCTCCAATCCTTTCAGGACATGCTCAACAACTTGCAAAATAAAATGAGGTCCGTTGTTACTCCACAAAAGCTTACAAACACCATATCTAGGGAAAGCTCCTTTAGAAGCACCTTTGCTGTGGTGAGAGCACTATTATCCTTTGTAGGGTATGCCTCTATCCATTTGCTAAAGGCACATACCACCACTTGGACATATTTCAGATTATTGCAGCGTATGAATTGGATGTAATCCATCTGCAAAACTTCAAAAGGTGCAGTTGGTGTAGCAAACCCTCCTGTAGGAGTCTGTGTCCCTTTTCCAGGATTATACTGCCAACAGATCAAACAGGACTGTACTACTCTTTTAGCTATGCTGGCAATTTCAGGATGCTCCCATACTTGTGTAAGCAATTTAGTTATTGCTAGAGCTCCAACATGTGCCAGCCCATGTGCCATTTCAACCATAGGTTGTAAATAGGCTGCAGGCAATTTCCACGCATTCATGTCTTTGTAACGCCAACAGCCCTCATCGTCTAACATTCCTTCTTTAGACCATTGCTCAAGTTCTTCCACAGAGGCAGATCTTTGTATATCCAATACTTCCTCTCTAGCATCATGCCAACGCTTAGCTTGTGATTTCACTACATACATGAATGTAGTGCTTCGCTGCATCGCAGTCTCACGGGCTACACGATCTGCAAGGGCATTGCCTTGTCCTATTTTGTCAATGAACGTTAATCTATAGAACGAGCAGTGGTGGCCAACGGTTCTGGGTGCAGTTCCTACGCCAAAGACTCTGGTTATAAATCTTGGGGTTTGGATCGATTCCTCCCTTAGCTTTCGGGACCACACTAGGAAAGTCGCCGGCACTTGTTTCGGCCTGTTGCGGGGTTTTAAGCCCCTTTTGAAAATTTTCGACCCCACTACACATCAGCTGGTTATACAGGCGACCATCCTTTCACGCCTGGATTATGCCAGCTCTCTTTTACTTGTTGCTAATAAGGCCGAAATATGTCGGTTACAACGCGTCCAAAATGCTGCTGCCAGAGCCCTTGTATGCCTTCCACGATTCTGTTCTGCTGCTGATACCATCCGGAAGCTGCATTGGCTTCCTATGGAGAATAGGATTCAATTCAAGGCACTCTGCCTATCTTTTAAAATTGTGAAATCAGCTTACCCCAGCCTGTTGAGCAATTTGCTCACTTTGTATGTCCCCACACGCAGGTTACGTTCGGCAGGTCGGCAGCTGGTCGCTGTCCCCCGGGTTAAGCGCAGCTGGGCGTGAGGGCGTTCCGTCCGCTACCTGGCAGCTAAGCTGTGGAACTCCCTGCCGGAACAGATCCGTGGTATGGACTGTTTACTCGCGTTTAGGAAAGCTGTCAAGACTTTCCTCTTCCCGTTAGCCTAACTTATGGTACTTCTGGTTGTTCTATGTTTCTGATTATTGTGTGTCTTACACTCTGTAGCTGAAAGCGCCGGGACACCCCTTCACTGGGGCAGCTGTGCACTATACAAGCCACTTTAACATAACATAACATGATTTTCTTGTGCGCGCTACACTTTATAATAGCAACTCTCTTTGGGTATGTAAGTGCAGTCAAGACATTATGCACTAATTCTCCGTGCATTATCTGCATCCCTTGGGATGTAAGAAAGTCTCTTTCCTTCCAGAGTAGGCCAAAATCATGAACCAATCCAAAAGCATAGCGGCTATCCGTGTAAATGTTCACACACAAGTCAGTGCTAAGTTCACACGCTCGTGTCAAAGCTATTAGTTCAGCTGCTTGAGCCGACTTCTGAGGTATACGAGCTGTTTCCACTACTGTCTCAAGCGTGGTAATTGCATAAGCAGCTAAAGTCGTGCCATCTGGTAACTTCAAACAGGACCCATCAACCCACAGTTCCCCATCTACATCTAAAAGGGGCGTATCTTGCAAATCGATGTAACCCTGTGTCTATTCCTCAGTAAGGAATATACAATCGTGAGGCTCCTTAGACTGAGACTGAGTCGCAGGATATGGCAACAAAGTGGCTGGGTTCAGTGTCGCACACCTCTTCAAGGTAATATGAGGTGCTAACAATGTCAATTTGTATCCTGTCAGACGAGCACTAGTTAAGTGTTTTGTCTTAGTCTGATTCAAAAGGGCATCTACTGCATGGGGTACTAGCACCAACAGTTTGTGTGACAAAACTATCCCTTCACTCTGCCGTATGAACACAGCTGTCGCTGCAACTGAACGGAAGTACCCAGGCAACGCACGAGCAACAGGATCAAGGACAGCTAAAAGTATGCGCAGGGACGCTATTTGTCCCCGGGTGTCTGTACTAAAACTGACAATACACAACTATCTTTCTCGTGTACATAGAGTGTAAAAGCCTTTGTGTAATCTGGTGTGCCTAACACTGGTGCAGAGCAAAGAGCTAGTCTTAACTGGTGAAAAGCATTTTGGCATTCATCTGTCAATGGAAGGGGGATCGGAGTGCTTTTAGTCAAAAGCGCTAGCAGGGGTTTAACAATGTGTGAACAGCCCAATATCCATTGCCTACAAAACGAAGTCAAACTAATGAACGCATGGACATCTTTCTGTGTGGAAGGTACTGGGGTGTCTAAAATTGCTTGAATGCGATCTGGTGTCAATGCACGGCCCTCCTTAGACAGAAGGTGACCTAAGTAGGTTACCTTCGATCTACAATATTGCAATTTCATTCGTGATACTTTATGATGGTGTGTAGCAAGAAAAGAAAGCAAAGACAAAGTACATTTTTCACACTGCTCAGGCATATCAGCTGCCAGCAAGATGTCATCGACATATTGTATGAGAGCCACTCCTTCAGACAAAGTAAAGGAATTGAGTTGTCGTTTTAAGGCTTGACTATAAACACTCTGACTCTCAGTGTACCCTTGAGTAACTCTACAAAATCTGTTTGATCGATTATTCAGAGTGAAAACCTAACAAATATCGGCTATCAGGATGAATAGGAATCCAGAAGAAAGCATTTTTCAAATCGATTACAGAAAATGTAGTTGCTGTTGGAGGGACCAGGGTAAGTAATGCTGTTATGTCAGAAACGGTTAAGCTAAACAATGGTCATAAATGGCCTGATAAGGTCCAGGTTGAAAGATTATTTCTAGGTTGGCTAACAAAGTCCAAGAAGGGGAATTTATTTCTGGTAGATAAGTTAAACTTGGGAGACAGTTTGGTAAGGTTACAAACACAGGGCTTTATTTAAGACTTACACAGTTAGGTTTTCTTTGTATCAGGTGCTCACATATGTGACAAAAAGTGCTTATAGTGACTGAGTGAAGTATTAAACAAACTATATACAAAGTGTCACAAGCAAGGGTAGGTCCCCAAAAAAATATGTACAGTAGGGAAGGGGAGTTTTCCTTGCAAGGGTCGACGGCGTTTCGATCTAACATTACTTTAGATCATCATCAGGACGTGAGCTTTCCTGAAACAATTAAATTAGAATTTTTACTGTTGTATCCTTACAAAAAACACATTACTTCATGACTGAGAAGTGAAGGGTGCTCCCAGTGGCATATATTCCATGCACATTTCTTACTCGTAATGGAATAGGGCAACCGTGAATAAGGCGCGCTTTTATTTTAAAAGAGGAAAAACTTTTTTTGGGTTGAGGATTATTTTTACGCGCTGCTTGATACTAAGTGGTATATCTTACTTTTCGCGTTGTGATAGCTATATTTAGCTCAATGGTTGGGAACTTGGTGCTCCGATTTAATTGGAGATATGCGGTCCAACTACGTAAAGCAGGTGGAGAAAAGAATTAATTATAGCATACATATCGAGTTTATTATTTATCGTGAGTTGTAGGCTAAAAGACTTACTTATGTTTAAGGTGCCAAGAATTAAATGATTATTCATAATTCTAGTTTAAGTTAGGTTCAAGAAGGGTGGGTTCCTTAGAGTCTTGAAAGTCAGATCTAGGAATGAAAACAAATTACAGTTTGCTTATACGTTTGAGGGGAAGATAAAATTAAAATTAAAAAAAGTTAAAGGAAGGGACATTACCAGTAGCGGTCCTTTTATTTGTATTGCAGAGGGAGTAAGTTCAATTAGGGGCGGGAGTATATCTGTTGACAAAAAATGGGGGTAAGGATTAAAACCACCGATAACGTTTTGTCCATGCGTGTCCTATCAACAAAATCGAAAGGAAGGTTCTTTACAATACCCGGTAAATTTCGCTGTCCTACGTTCCGGCGGGAACTGTAAGGAACAAAAAAGAACGGGAAGCATTTAAGACATATGGTCCTAGAGAGACCTACTCGGTGCATAGACACGGGGTGTAGGAGGCGTATTCACTTACTTAATCGCCGCGGTCCGTGGCGCAACTGCCTCTGCTTCAGTGCTCCGGCGAATGCGAGCGCTGCTACAGTTACTTCCTGGTTACGATTTAAAAGGGCGCGCCAATTCGTTCATACTAGCGTCACCCTAATTGGAGCAGCCAGTGGCAGCCAGTGCGCATGCCTAGAGATCTAGTGTCTGTATTGTATTACGCGCATGCTCATTGGGGATTACATATTAGAGAGTGCGGTAGCCCTGTCTATTACGCGCATGCTTATTCGGGGATACACATTCGGAATTGCGGTTGCCCTTAGCTTCAATAAATTGCACATGTAAAATTACAGGAGCTTCATGTTCAAAACATTTTTGTGTTACATACACATGTGAGTAAACGTCTGTAATTAGGTATAGCTGTTCCATTCGTCCAGAGTGTTAAGTCCTTTTTCAATGCTTTTGCAGAGAAAAATCCATTTGCACTCGAGGCGATTCAGGATTGTCTGTTGGTTTCCTCCTCTGGGATTGGGCAAAAGTTGGTCCACCACTTGCCATTGTAGATCATTCTCTGAGTGTCCTTTTTCAACATAGTGTTCCACCAGGGGTGCAGTTAAGACTTTACATCTTATTCTGCTCCTGTGTTGCGAGATCCTATTTTTGATCTGTTGGGTGGTTTGGCCAATGTACACTTGTTGGCAGGGGCATTTTACACAGTATATGACATTCTTAGAATTACAATTAGTGAAAGTTCTTAGTGTATGTGTACAATTCTCATATTCAAACACCTTAGTATTTATCGTGAATTCACATGCAGTGCAGTTGTTGCATTTGTGGTGCCCTATAATAGGAGGTAGATTAAAGCAAGTCTCTATAGTTGTGTTTTTCTTGGAGGCGGTGGCTGCTCGTACTAAATGATCCTTTAAATTACGCCCTCTTTTAAATGAAAAGAGGGGTAGTCCTGTGTTAAGTTCTAGAGGAGACAGTACAGGCCAATGTTTCTTGATCGCTTTACATAGTTTGTTGCTGATTGTGCCAAAGGTTGTCACACAGGTTATTCTTTTTAGTGCTTCTCTCTTTTTTGGCTGTAGAAGGTGTTCTCTGTGGGCGTACCAGGCTCGTTTCATAGACCTTCTCACCAGCTTTCTAGGGTAACCTCTGGTCATGAGTTTTGAACAAAGAGTTTCTGCCTCTAGAAAAAAGTCTTGTTTGAACTTACAGTTACGCCTGATTCTAAGGAATTGGCCGTATGGAAGCCCGTCCCTGAGAGCTCTAGGGTGTGAACTGTGGTATTCTAGGAGCGTATTGCGCTCCGTCGGCTTTCTGAAAAGGGTGGTATATAATTCGTCCTCATGGCATTTGATGGTGACATCTAAGTAATCAATCTGGTTTTTATCAAAATTGAAAGTGAATCTTAAGTCTGGTTGGCTGTTGTTCAGCCATTCACAGTATTTTTTAAGGGTATCTTCATCCCCTTTCCAGATCATGAGCACATCGTCTATGTACCTTCGCCAGCTAAGTATATTATCTCTGTACGGGTTGTTCCTATTTAGAATGATGTTGGACTCTAGATCATCCACAAAAAGTATGGCAAAGTTGGGGGCAAAAATAGCCCCCATGGAAGTCCCTTTACATTGTCTGTAGTATGAATCTTTGAAGAGGAAGTAATTTTTAGTGAGGGCAATCTCAAGTAGGTTCATAATGAAGTCTGTGGGCACTTGGTGTGGTGCTGGGCGTTTATTCAGGTGTTTACGAATCACATCCATTCCCTTTTGTTGCGGAATATTTGTATATAGTGACTCGATGTCAAGGGTTACAAGTAGTTCTGACTCAGGATGGTAAGGGTGAGATTCAATGAGGTTTATTAGATGTGTGGTGTCTTTGATGTATGTGGTTGTGTCTTTAACCAAGTCTTTTATGAAGAAGTCTATATACTTCCCTAGTGGTTCTAGGATAGAGCCACATCCGGAAAGGATGGGTCTCCCTGGTGGTTTATTCAGGTCTTTGTGTAGTTTTGGGAGGGTATATAGTACTGGGATGCGTGGTTCTTTATTGTTTAAGAAGAGGTATTCATTCTTACTAATGTATCCCTCTTCAAAAGCATTCTTGGTGATCTGTTCGATCTTTTCACTTATCTCTTTCGTTGGGTTTTGTCTCAGTTTTTCGTAGTGTAATGGGTTTTTTATCTGACGCTCAATTTCGGCCTCATAGTTAGTTCGGTCCTGAATTGCAATTCCACCGCCCTTGTCACAGGGTTTGATCACAATAGTGTCATTCATTTTTAGTTCAATGAGACTATTTCTTTCTTCTTTGCTGATATTATATGGGGTGTATCTGTAGTCCTTCTTTAAAGTGTCTAGTTCACGTAGGATTAGATGTTCAAAGGTGATCACTTCAGGGGGCATGACACTGGTTGCTGGATTAAAGGTGGAGCTCGGGCGTAGACCTGTTGTGTCATATTTTTGAGCTGCCTCTCTGTCTTTAAAAAAGGTTTGTAGTCTAATTTTTCTGAAAAATTGGAGCATTTCCGACTGAATGTTAAACCAGTTAGGCTTTTCTGATGGAACAAAGGATAGACCTCTACTTAGTAGGGAGATATCAGTGGGATTTAGCTGGTGACTGGAGAGGTTGAATATGGGAATAATTTCCATATTTGGATTGGGTTGTTGGGGAACTTCAATGTTTAATATTGGTTGCCCCACTGGTAGAAGCGGTTCCTGGTTTGTCGCTCTCCCGGGGGGAAGTTGTATCTCGGTCTGGGTCTGTTTACCCCTCTCCCTCTCCCCCTGCCTCTGGGGTTGTCTGTGTTCCTCTGTTGGCCCCTGTCTAAAAAACGGGGAGGGAGTGGTTGGTTGGCGTGGGATGAGGTGCTAGGGCCCTCTGCTGTCTCTGCGCCGTCTGATTCGGCTGAGGAAACTGAGAAAGTTACGGGCGCTCTGTTTCGGAAGCGACCCCAGGTGCCAGCAGGGAATTGATGTTGTTCCTGGTGATTACCAGAAAAGAAATCTTCCTGAAGGTAGGGGTAAGTTTTTTCTTTGTTATAGTTCTTAATGTCTTTTGTCACCTTGGTCGTTTTTTTATGGACCTCAAAGGCTTCAAAATCCTGGATAGTTCGTTCAATTTTTTCAAGACAGGTTTTTGCGTCTGCTAGGGTGTCTAGATTTTTGATAGCTTCTTCTAGAGCTTTGATCTCTTCTAGTTCCTGTTTGCTATGTTCTATTGCTGTGTCTATACCGAGCACCATCCAGTGGCGTGAGCATGTGGTGCCGATATGGGCAAAGCCTGTTTTGAATTTTGGGTCTTGGATGAAAATCGCCGGAACGTTTCTCACCTGTAGACCAACTGGAATGATTTCCGCTCTTAAGTAATCAGTTAACATACGGGCATGCAATTCTGTCCTTACATGTTTCTTTTTCAGACGCTCAAGCTCAGATAGTTTGTCACTAGCTGGGTCTAAAGTTGTTCGTGTATTTAGAGCAGGGCCCTGAAGTAGAGATGGCCCGGTCAGTTTACTTGCTATGTATTCTTCTGTGTAGGTAGTGCCTACTTGTATAGACATTTCCAGATTAGTTGGTGTCTATATTGTGCGATTTGATCATGAACACCACTCAGTGAGCGGAACCCTTGCAGTGCAGCCACTGCGCATAGAGTAGTAATAAGAAACAAGGGTACCCCTTTAGTCAATGACCTGGGGTCAACATACGGTTAAGCTAAACAATGGTCATAAATGGCCTGATAAGGTCCAGGTTGAAAGATTATTTCTAGGTTGGCTAACAAAGTCCAAGAAGGGGAATTTATTTCTGGTAGATAAGTTAAACTTGGGAGACAGTTTGGTAAGGTTACAAACACAGGGCTTTATTTAAGACTTACACAGTTAGGTTTTCTTTGTATCAGGTGCTCACATATGTGACAAAAAGTGCTTATAGTGACTGAGTGAAGTATTAAACAAACTATATACAAAGTGTCACAAGCAAGGGTAGGTCCCCAAAAAAATATGTACAGTAGGGAAGGGGAGTTTTCCTTGCAAGGGTCGACGGCGTTTCGATCTAACATTACTTTAGATCATCATCAGGACGTGAGCTTTCCTGAAACAATTAAATTAGAATTTTTACTGTTGTATCCTTACAAAAAACACATTACTTCATGACTGAGAAGTGAAGGGTGCTCCCAGTGGCATATATTCCATGCACATTTCTTACTCGTAATGGAATAGGGCAACCGTGAATAAGGCGCGCTTTTATTTTAAAAGAGGAAAAACTTTTTTTGGGTTGAGGATTATTTTTACGCGCTGCTTGATACTAAGTGGTATATCTTACTTTTCGCGTTGTGATAGCTATATTTAGCTCAATGGTTGGGAACTTGGTGCTCCGATTTAATTGGAGATATGCGGTCCAACTACGTAAAGCAGGTGGAGAAAAGAATTAATTATAGCATACATATCGAGTTTATTATTTATCGTGAGTTGTAGGCTAAAAGACTTACTTATGTTTAAGGTGCCAAGAATTAAATGATTATTCATAATTCTAGTTTAAGTTAGGTTCAAGAAGGGTGGGTTCCTTAGAGTCTTGAAAGTCAGATCTAGGAATGAAAACAAATTACAGTTTGCTTATACGTTTGAGGGGAAGATAAAATTAAAATTAAAAAAAGTTAAAGGAAGGGACATTACCAGTAGCGGTCCTTTTATTTGTATTGCAGAGGGAGTAAGTTCAATTAGGGGCGGGAGTATATCTGTTGACAAAAAATGGGGGTAAGGATTAAAACCACCGATAACGTTTTGTCCATGCGTGTCCTATCAACAAAATCGAAAGGAAGGTTCTTTACAATACCCGGTAAATTTCGCTGTCCTACGTTCCGGCGGGAACTGTAAGGAACAAAAAAGAACGGGAAGCATTTAAGACATATGGTCCTAGAGAGACCTACTCGGTGCATAGACACGGGGTGTAGGAGGCGTATTCACTTACTTAATCGCCGCGGTCCGTGGCGCAACTGCCTCTGCTTCAGTGCTCCGGCGAATGCGAGCGCTGCTACAGTTACTTCCTGGTTACGATTTAAAAGGGCGCGCCAATTCGTTCATACTAGCGTCACCCTAATTGGAGCAGCCAGTGGCAGCCAGTGCGCATGCCTAGAGATCTAGTGTCTGTATTGTATTACGCGCATGCTCATTGGGGATTACATATTAGAGAGTGCGGTAGCCCTGTCTATTACGCGCATGCTTATTCGGGGATACACATTCGGAATTGCGGTTGCCCTTAGCTTCAATAAATTGCACATGTAAAATTACAGGAGCTTCATGTTCAAAACATTTTTGTGTTACATACACATGTGAGTAAACGTCTGTAATTAGGTATAGCTGTTCCATTCGTCCAGAGTGTTAAGTCCTTTTTCAATGCTTTTGCAGAGAAAAATCCATTTGCACTCGAGGCGATTCAGGATTGTCTGTTGGTTTCCTCCTCTGGGATTGGGCAAAAGTTGGTCCACCACTTGCCATTGTAGATCATTCTCTGAGTGTCCTTTTTCAACATAGTGTTCCACCAGGGGTGCAGTTAAGACTTTACATCTTATTCTGCTCCTGTGTTGCGAGATCCTATTTTTGATCTGTTGGGTGGTTTGGCCAATGTACACTTGTTGGCAGGGGCATTTTACACAGTATATGACATTCTTAGAATTACAATTAGTGAAAGTTCTTAGTGTATGTGTACAATTCTCATATTCAAACACCTTAGTATTTATCGTGAATTCACATGCAGTGCAGTTGTTGCATTTGTGGTGCCCTATAATAGGAGGTAGATTAAAGCAAGTCTCTATAGTTGTGTTTTTCTTGGAGGCGGTGGCTGCTCGTACTAAATGATCCTTTAAATTACGCCCTCTTTTAAATGAAAAGAGGGGTAGTCCTGTGTTAAGTTCTAGAGGAGACAGTACAGGCCAATGTTTCTTGATCGCTTTACATAGTTTGTTGCTGATTGTGCCAAAGGTTGTCACACAGGTTATTCTTTTTAGTGCTTCTCTCTTTTTTGGCTGTAGAAGGTGTTCTCTGTGGGCGTACCAGGCTCGTTTCATAGACCTTCTCACCAGCTTTCTAGGGTAACCTCTGGTCATGAGTTTTGAACAAAGAGTTTCTGCCTCTAGAAAAAAGTCTTGTTTGAACTTACAGTTACGCCTGATTCTAAGGAATTGGCCGTATGGAAGCCCGTCCCTGAGAGCTCTAGGGTGTGAACTGTGGTATTCTAGGAGCGTATTGCGCTCCGTCGGCTTTCTGAAAAGGGTGGTATATAATTCGTCCTCATGGCATTTGATGGTGACATCTAAGTAATCAATCTGGTTTTTATCAAAATTGAAAGTGAATCTTAAGTCTGGTTGGCTGTTGTTCAGCCATTCACAGTATTTTTTAAGGGTATCTTCATCCCCTTTCCAGATCATGAGCACATCGTCTATGTACCTTCGCCAGCTAAGTATATTATCTCTGTACGGGTTGTTCCTATTTAGAATGATGTTGGACTCTAGATCATCCACAAAAAGTATGGCAAAGTTGGGGGCAAAAATAGCCCCCATGGAAGTCCCTTTACATTGTCTGTAGTATGAATCTTTGAAGAGGAAGTAATTTTTAGTGAGGGCAATCTCAAGTAGGTTCATAATGAAGTCTGTGGGCACTTGGTGTGGTGCTGGGCGTTTATTCAGGTGTTTACGAATCACATCCATTCCCTTTTGTTGCGGAATATTTGTATATAGTGACTCGATGTCAAGGGTTACAAGTAGTTCTGACTCAGGATGGTAAGGGTGAGATTCAATGAGGTTTATTAGATGTGTGGTGTCTTTGATGTATGTGGTTGTGTCTTTAACCAAGTCTTTTATGAAGAAGTCTATATACTTCCCTAGTGGTTCTAGGATAGAGCCACATCCGGAAAGGATGGGTCTCCCTGGTGGTTTATTCAGGTCTTTGTGTAGTTTTGGGAGGGTATATAGTACTGGGATGCGTGGTTCTTTATTGTTTAAGAAGAGGTATTCATTCTTACTAATGTATCCCTCTTCAAAAGCATTCTTGGTGATCTGTTCGATCTTTTCACTTATCTCTTTCGTTGGGTTTTGTCTCAGTTTTTCGTAGTGTAATGGGTTTTTTATCTGACGCTCAATTTCGGCCTCATAGTTAGTTCGGTCCTGAATTGCAATTCCACCGCCCTTGTCACAGGGTTTGATCACAATAGTGTCATTCATTTTTAGTTCAATGAGACTATTTCTTTCTTCTTTGCTGATATTATATGGGGTGTATCTGTAGTCCTTCTTTAAAGTGTCTAGTTCACGTAGGATTAGATGTTCAAAGGTGATCACTTCAGGGGGCATGACACTGGTTGCTGGATTAAAGGTGGAGCTCGGGCGTAGACCTGTTGTGTCATATTTTTGAGCTGCCTCTCTGTCTTTAAAAAAGGTTTGTAGTCTAATTTTTCTGAAAAATTGGAGCATTTCCGACTGAATGTTAAACCAGTTAGGCTTTTCTGATGGAACAAAGGATAGACCTCTACTTAGTAGGGAGATATCAGTGGGATTTAGCTGGTGACTGGAGAGGTTGAATATGGGAATAATTTCCATATTTGGATTGGGTTGTTGGGGAACTTCAATGTTTAATATTGGTTGCCCCACTGGTAGAAGCGGTTCCTGGTTTGTCGCTCTCCCGGGGGGAAGTTGTATCTCGGTCTGGGTCTGTTTACCCCTCTCCCTCTCCCCCTGCCTCTGGGGTTGTCTGTGTTCCTCTGTTGGCCCCTGTCTAAAAAACGGGGAGGGAGTGGTTGGTTGGCGTGGGATGAGGTGCTAGGGCCCTCTGCTGTCTCTGCGCCGTCTGATTCGGCTGAGGAAACTGAGAAAGTTACGGGCGCTCTGTTTCGGAAGCGACCCCAGGTGCCAGCAGGGAATTGATGTTGTTCCTGGTGATTACCAGAAAAGAAATCTTCCTGAAGGTAGGGGTAAGTTTTTTCTTTGTTATAGTTCTTAATGTCTTTTGTCACCTTGGTCGTTTTTTTATGGACCTCAAAGGCTTCAAAATCCTGGATAGTTCGTTCAATTTTTTCAAGACAGGTTTTTGCGTCTGCTAGGGTGTCTAGATTTTTGATAGCTTCTTCTAGAGCTTTGATCTCTTCTAGTTCCTGTTTGCTATGTTCTATTGCTGTGTCTATACCGAGCACCATCCAGTGGCGTGAGCATGTGGTGCCGATATGGGCAAAGCCTGTTTTGAATTTTGGGTCTTGGATGAAAATCGCCGGAACGTTTCTCACCTGTAGACCAACTGGAATGATTTCCGCTCTTAAGTAATCAGTTAACATACGGGCATGCAATTCTGTCCTTACATGTTTCTTTTTCAGACGCTCAAGCTCAGATAGTCAGAAACAGCAGGGTACTGCGGTACTACAATCTTGTTGTCTTCTCTTAAATCAATGACGAATCTATAAATCCTGGTGTCAGTATCTTTTTTCAAAATGGGAAGAATCTGACTATTGCAAACATTGTAAGGAACTTCTTCCACAACCCCCACTTTAATCAACTTATGAACAATGCGTGTAAGTGCTTCTTCTCCTTCTCTAGAAATTTTATACTGAGGCAGTCTTGGCAAAGAAGCACCCTCCTTGACACTAATATGCACTGGCGGAATAACCATTTGCCCTACATCGGTGTCTGAAGTAGCCCACAAAGTACTAGGTAGTGAAGCTAATGCAATGTCCTCTTTAACAATACAGGATTTCTCAATCACAGGGTAGTTGTCATTCAAAATAACCCGTACTCCTTCCGGAGAACATCGTATCGTAGCCCTGAAATATTTGAGCATATTAAGACCCACAATATTATCTGGTGTGTTTGGAGAGAGCAAAAACGGACATGGAGCAATAAACTTATCAACATGGAAGCAAGTGGTTGCGACAGTGGGCTAAGGGAAGGTGTCCATCGAAACCTATCGATGTAATAGTTAAGCCAGACAGGGGAGCCCTAGGAACCAGTTGTTTAGACAAGGCGCTACAAGTAGCTCCTGTATCAACCAGAAACTTATCAGTAGAACCCAAAACATGTGCTGTAACATAGGGACCCCTCTGATCTACTGGAACTTCAACTGATTCGTTACCCCATCCTAGGCAATCCTATGCATAAGCAGAATCTTGTAAATCAGACGGCACATAGTCGGACATTTAATATTGGTTCCTTCTATCAAAAGTGTTAAACCCATCCTGCCCACGTATATTAGCATCAAACCTAGCGCGATCATTTGTGCTTCCTCTAGGCCCTGAATATCCTGAGCGATTTCTCATTTGTCCCCGACTACGTGGACACTGCTGAGCACGCAGTACTGGACAATCAGAAAGCCAATGTCCAAATTTCTTGCAGTACGCACACTGATGAACAAACAAATTCTGACGAGTATAGGAAGGAAAGAGCGAACCCTAAGATCCACGTCCACCTCTATCATTACCTCTAGAAGGCGGGCCATAAGCTTGGGACAACATAACCTTCATTTTCAACTCTTTAGTCTTTTTATCCTCATTACTTTTAGCTTCTAATTCTTGTCGTTCATAATACTGAGCCATAATTAGGAGAGAAACCGTAGAAGAGGTAGTCCATGAACTCTCACTGGCCTTCAGATGACTAGCTATTTCTGGCAAAAGGTTTGCGACATACTTATCGACAAACAGATGCCTACCCATGTCATCGGTCAATGACTGGCCACTGAAATCGTGGAATGCCTCCTCAAAGCATGTAAAGAAATCTGAAACTGATTTGTCTGCCTTTTGCTTACACGATGCTAATACAGTCCAATCTATCTTTTTAGGGGGAATTATCGTTTTTAACCCCTTTACTGCTAAGGCATTATTCCTGCACTCATTCACTTTCCATTGAAATCAATGGAAAGTCCATGACGAGTTACCCTTGTCATTAGCGGCGAAGAGGTTAACTTAACTAATATATCTGTAGGGAGATCTAGAATTAACTGACACGGTTTCTGTGCAGGTTCTCTATCTTCATCTGACTGCTTTAAATCTTTCCACAATGCTCCAAATGTCGCACGATCATCACTTTTACCCACAGTTCTCCACATATCAGGCGGTAATATTAGTTCAAAAACAAATCAATATCAGGCAAAGTCATAGTACAAGAGCTAATGGCATTCACAACTTCCTCATAAAAGGCTGCTGGATTCTTTCGCGGACCAGGCAATGCATTTTTAAGGGCCATAACATCTGCTCTATTCCAAGTAGTGTAAACCCAATTATAAATAAAATAATCTTTTGCATCAATAGAAGTCTTATAATCACTTGTACCCATTCCTTTAGGAGGAACATATAAAGGCGTGGCTTCCCGCATGGGTTTCACATTCATTACAACATTCTTATCTGTTTCAGGAGTAGAAGTTCGTGCCATGCTGATTTGGGATATTTGTGCAGCTGCATCTGCTGCCTTTTTCTCCTTTCGCAAACGGGCTACTTCAATACGCACTTTAAGCAAGCGTCTGATCGTGTCAGCCACCTGGAAGAAGACAAAAAGACCTTCACGTAGTTGTTTACAATCAACTGCTACATCATCAGGCTCCATTTTCCCCAAATATTTTCTACACCGTTCAATAACTTCTGCAGCAAATGTATCGGTAAAATATATTTGCTCCCTTTCCTGCCAACCTTTTATACTATCTAAAAGTTCAGAAGCGGTGGCAGTACTACGAACGGCTTTACGCGCAGCAGATCTATTCTGAGACGCACGTTCAGCAGATAACATTGAGCGAGTTTCTCTAGCTTTGTCCTGGTCTGTAGGAGAGTCCTCATCTGACTCATAAGGAGCAGAAGGAAGAGTATACGGAGGTGGACAACGATCTAATAAGAGAGAATCATCTTGGGGTTTATTAAGAATAGGATAAAGAGGTCTATGAACAGCGTATTGGCCATTTACCTGTAAATGACGCTCCCTATCTTCCCTCTCTTTAATTTCTCTATTTTTCATTTCCAATGCTTTCGCATGAATTGTCTTACGTTGTTCTTTTTCAATCAAGGCTTGCTCACGCTTCATTCGCTCACGCACTTCTTTCTCCCACATTCGCACACAGTCAAACATATCTCGCCTAGCCTTTTGCTTAAACATTTGTTGCTCCACATGCTGAATCTTTCGCAAATCAAATGACCCATGCATAGGACAACGTAACTCAGGATCCGTACAAGTGTATTTATTCCATAACTTGCTGTACATTATGGAAGAAATACCATACTTAATATACATGTCCCTTTTAGGCGTCCCCTCCGGGGGGCCGGTTGTGCTTCGTCGAGTATCAAACTGGTACCACTACAACAGCAACACATCCTACAAAGTGTGCTGGAAACAGGTATGCCAAAAATAGTGCAGAATATACAGTATTATAATCAAAGTAGTGCTTAAGGTGCTCTTCGTACGTTGCGCCGTTCAAACAAATTCAAATAGAGAAAAATCTCCTCATTACCTGCCTGTATGAATTGCAATGCATATATAATTATCAAACAAATACTAATATTGGCCTATCTTACAAACAAAAGCCGCAGTAAGCGTTACTAAACTACCTCACCAATCAAAGGCATCAAAAAATCAACAGCAAGTGCCGCAGAACGGCTCTTACCAATCAAATGGTGTCCAGGTTCCAACTGCCAAGTTCACAAATCGACCAAATGGTCACTGCACGGCGAATCAACAGAAGATATCTCAGTCGAGGACCGGAGCCACCTGGATGGTCAGATCAGAAAGAAAGGAAAAACGCTGTGGTTGCCAAGACGCGGGTCTCCTCAGGCAGCGATCGCGTCCAAAGCGAGATTCCAATCCTTCAGGATCCGAGTCGCCGATGAGCCCCGCGTTGGATGCGCCAATTTGTAGTAGTGGGCTTCAGCAAGGCCTACCAGTGCTAGGGGTTCTCCCTTCTCTACACAGAGTCCTCAGACCAATAGGAAGAAGTTGGCACAGAAACTGGAATAGAAAAGACAGAGTTTATTAAACCTCATGAGGTGGAACTACATTAACACAGCACCCTTCGGTAATGTATGAAGTAGCACCCTGAATAGAAGGAGCTTGGTCCTTTTATACCCACACAGGGGCTCAAATGAAGGCTGGTTGTAGGTACATATAAGGTCATACAGAAAGTGTACAGTCAACAAGTGGGAGGAGCTAACAGTTTGCTAATTCTGGTGGGCACATCCTGACAGTTACAGCCTGCAGCAGCTGCAAGCTCAACTGAGCATGTGCAAAGGTGGAAGATGCTAAATATATCTCGTCTCTAGACAGATTTCAAGAGCAGTTAACAGAAAGGTAGGACAGAGCACATGGCGAGCACATGGCAAACAAAATGGCTGACAGAAATACAAAATGGATTCCACAAAACGGACAAGATAGTCTACAGGTTGTCTTATGCTAATGCTTAACCTAATTGCTGCCAAATTACAACACATGGGGCCTTGGGGGTTAAGGTATCCCTACCCTGCCTTCTTATATTATTATTTTTTTTACTTCAGGACAGGGGACTAAGTCCCCTTGTCCTGTAATGGCTGCCAACAACATTTTTCTCATGTCATTGCAGCCAATAAGAGCGCTTGCTCTTATGTGAGTTTGACTCCCGTGGGAGAAGGATGGACCAAAGAAAATAAAGCTCCCTGGGCCAATCAGAAAGCACTATTTTTAAATTGTCGCTCCCTGGAGTGTCTGTCGAGATTCTTGCGGACCCAACTGCCTAAGTATACAATTATTTTTTAGACTAATTTCTCAAAACCTACTGAATGGATTTACACCAAATCATAAAAATCACATTTCGCGGACAAAGATCTAGCTTCCTGCCAAATTTGGTGTCATTACGTTCAGCAGTTTTTGCAGTAGCCTTGTCTAAAGAGGTTGATGAGAAAAAGCATGGGGTTGTTGGGTTTTGGGGCCCCCCTGTTTTCCCACCCCTGCTTTACGGATGACCCCAAAACTTTCCAAGAAGGAGCTGAGGTGCATGAAATTTTTTGGGGGGAGATTTTGTGAAGAGTCATCAAATGGTAAAGCAGACCTTTTCAACTACTCAACTAGCTAGTGGCGACTGCCACTAGGTAAATATTTTTATATTATATTGCATTGTGTGTAGCGATAAATATTGTAAAGCACTATGCCATTGTTCCTCCTCTTCAAAGTTGGTATGTGAGGCTGGCAATTTTAGACAGTTAGGATGCAGTTCATAAGTACAATATATTATGAGACACAGGTGCTTAAGGGATGGTTGTGCCATATGCTATATTTTACATTCCCTATTGAGCTAAATTGTTATATTTTCTCTGGCCAGAGATCCACGATTGAAGTTCTCTTTTCACACTTATTGGACTCCCTATGCTTTGGGGTGTAGACCCCCCTTTGAAGAAGCGATGACCCTCCTAAAGAAACGCGCCCTCCAGAAGCCGCGACAAACCTTGCCTGTCTACCAGTTAATCCCATTCAGGGACTTACTCAGCAAGTGAGGAATATGAACTGATGACGTCCCACACATCCCCCCTTTTCATTCAGCCTTGCCTTTCATGGCTCGTTAATTGCAAGCCGTCATTGTCTCCGGAAGGCCCTCCCCCGGGAGCCGCCTATTGATTTCCTGTCCGCGGCCCTCTCTAGCAGAGAGGTGGCTCCCAAGGTGGGGTTCAGGCAGACCCAGGCCGCGGTGTCTCTTTCTGCCCAACGGGCCACCTTTGTCCCCCTGATGGGCTAAAGCCTATTCGGGCCCCTCGTGTTTTTCACCCCGGTGATTCCTGACACCAGGCCAGATGTGACCGCTTCAATCCTGGAGCTTGCTGAAGGGAAGATAAAAGGATTAGTTTAGGGATCGAAAATCACACCCTCCTTTTGGAGAAAGCCTTGTCCCGTGGTTTAGATCTATAACTCTCACTTTTAATGCTTTTTGTTGGCATCCAGTGATCTGTACCCTTCCTCCCACGGGGGAGCCCGGCAGGAGAGAAGAACTGTTGCTGGGCACCATCAGCTTTGATGGACATGCTGCCTACACAAGAAACCCATACGTTTTTCGGCCTCTTGCTTACACCTGCTCCGAGTTATGGTCTCCCTGAAAGGCAAGGCATGTCTAGGTGTTGGCTGGTAATTGCCTTTATTAATTGAATTTTTTTATACTATACCTTTGTTCGTCACATTTGAGTCTGATGCAAGTGGGGTGCCAAACCACAGCACAAAAGTGTGGTGAGCTAGTACAGAGCCACTGGCATACATATTCACATTGACCAACGTTTGTGCAGGTGCTCACACTTAGCACACAGTTTACGTTATGCGGGCCTTTAAATGTTAAATTGACCCTGACTTTTGCGTCAAGTTAAATTGCAAAACTTTTGTAAATGTGAGCCTGAACTTGTGAAGTTGATGGTTGTAACTGCTGAATTGAGAGTTCAGCTTGTAAATATCCCGTCTGTGGCGCATTGAACTTTGCAAGAATCTCTGATTGTTGAAGCACAGCCCTGCATAGCGCCCAGATGGCATGCCCTGGGACACTGACCTGCCACCTTCACTGGTACCCACATACCTCACTTCAGAGAGCGGCGTCCACCCCTGCACAATCATACAGAGCAATGCATGAGATAAGAGCTTCCCTGGTGTGCCCAGAGGGCTCTGCAGTTCATTGTATATCAGTAGAAATGCAGGGACCTCATAATGAGGCTCTTTATAAGTTTCTCTTTATATAAATAATTGTCAGGGCTTTGAAATCTGAAAGGTCCTCGCCTGCGCCAAAATAAAGCTTAAAATATACATTTAGAATTAAACTGGTCTATGTGTGGGGTTGTGATCGGTGCATGTGGTTTGCACGGTGTGTGTCAGTGTATATTTGTTTGTGCATGGTGTGTTTATCAGCGCCAGGTGTATTTGTAAAAGTGTAATTTGAATGTGTGTAGAGTGTGTGCGTCTGATTATTTGTGGTAAGCACGCGGGTAGTTTGTGCAAACGTGTAGTTTGTCTAAGTATGTGTAGCCATGCTGGAAGAAGGCTGTGAGAACGGGTAAAAAGTTTGTTTTCAGCACAATATTGGACTTTCCAATATGCAAAAGTATTGTCCCAGTGCTCAGCAGACCGACCAGTTAAAAGAGATGCTCACACCTGGCAGTTTGTTTAGCCAAGCACAGAAATGCCTATGGATTAAAATAAAGTGAAAAGACAGGCTCGGGCTCTGAGGTGCAAGAATGTTGTGGTCGTCAAGACGAGTTAGGTTAAAGTGTGGGTTTCATTACAATCTTCCTTCAACCTCTCCAGCCAATAACAAAAAAAAAATCTTTCACTAATTTGCAACTAGATGAAATTTAAAAATTCAACGATGTTAAGAATATATGATCCACAATGCCCTTAAATATTTATGTAAATATAAAAATGGTGAGAAAGTCGCAAGGCTTTGTTTGGGATACAATATTTTGCTTTCTCCTGAATAGAAGCTTTAAATTGCTAACAACTAATGGTGTGTGGATTTTCTGAGGCCTGACGCCCGGGCACACAAAAAAGCGGGCACCTTGTCGAAAGGGCCCCATTGAGCCCGGATGAGGGGGTAAGCGTCGGGTCCAGGGCAGCGGCGTGGGTACCAGTTTACTGGGAAGGAGCCCTCGGCGGTGAGCGGGCCGCTGAAAAGAAGGACGCCAAAGTATTATGGCCGGGGGGAATTGAGACGAGGTGACGGGCTAATCGGATTGAAAGCGAGCCATGGTGTTCATGTCAGTTCGCGTCTCGTCAGCCGCATCCCGGCCCTTGGCCCGAGGTTCACCGACGCAGATCCGGGCCTCATTCGATTCACATTCGATTCTCACTCGAGCGTCCCCGCTTTATTCCACGTGCGTCATTGTAGGGAAACCTTTTGGGCGCGTTAGTGGTGTTTTCGGGGATTTGCAGGGTAATAAAAGAAGCTGTGCTGTTTAGGACAAGAAAAGCTTTAAATTCATGTGAAAGAAAGTTGTGTGAGGACTCGGGGAAGCAAAAGAGCATCCGTGGGGCTCCCAGGGCAGGTTTCTGGAGCCGTGGCCGGCGCAGCGCGGCTGGGATTGTTCACGCGAGTTTAGCTATTCATGGAGGGGTGTCCTGGTGACCTGTCTTCAGAACAGGGCTTGTGGGTAGGGGGAGGATTGTCACGAAGAAGAGCATACTATTTAAGCAAGGAAATTGTGGCTTAAACGGCCACAACGTTTCCTTTAAAAATAATGTCATATATAATCATTGCTTCTTGCCGTCTGAGGTAAGTTGTTTTTTCCATCACGATGAAATCAGTTCTTCTCCGTATTTCTCCTTTTACATCCCTTTAAATTTTCCTCCTGTCTCCTTTCAATGCGGCACATGCTTTGAACTGCGCCTCTCTGGCTCACGAGCGGACTCCAGAGAGAGTCTCTAAATTATTCACAACAACCAATGAATGCAAAGCTCGTGTTCTGTCTCACGCCTCAGCCTACCCTTATATGTAAGGGAGGAGCCAGGAAAATGTCTCCTACTTGGATCTAAGCCTCCAATGACACAGAGGAAGCCAGGGCACAAGTCCTAAAAAAAGAAGTGGGAGGACGCTGACGTCACGACAGGAAGTGACGTCACGAAACGTGGCTTTCACTCAGTTCCAGTTTATAGTTATCGAGGGGAACGCCGTCCACCCGCATGGTACCCCGGAGCGAAGCAAGTCCGCCGCACCCTTTCTAGAATCGTTCTATTCACCCGTACATCCACCCACCTACACATTCATCCACCCTCAATTCCCGCATGCTTTTACACCTTTCCGCCTATACAATCTTCTTCCATCATCTATTTGCTGACCATCCATCCAGCCATCCATCCTTTCACTCATTCATCGGCGGGTTCGTCTAAACTCATTGCAGGCTGTTTCTTGTTACTGCCTTACCTACCTGTTTTCTGCCAACTGAAGTAGTTTTCCTGCCTGCTTTCTTCGCAGCAGGTGGAGGCTGCCCTGGGGGTGTTGCCGGGCCGCAGGGACTCCAACTCCCGGCACCCTTGAGTGGCGCACACCGGCTGTGTCACTTCAAAGCGCCCGGAGGTGTTTAAATTAGCTGTGCGCCTCTCGTAGCGCGGGATCGTCTAAACTCATTTCAGGCTGTTTCTTGTTACTGCAGGGGAGCCGACCTACCTGTTTTCTGCTAACCGTAGCGGTTTTCCTGCCTGCTTTCTCCGCTTCAAGGGAAGGCTGCCCTGGATGTGTTGACGGGCCACAGGGACTCCAACTCCTGGCACCCTTGAGTGGCGCACATTGGCTGCATCACTTCAAAGCGCCCGGAGGCGCTTAAATCAGCTGTGCTCCTCCCGCAGCGCGGGATCATCTAAACTGATTGCAGGCTGTTTCTTGTTACCGCGGGGGAGACGACCTACCTGTTTTCTGCCAACCGAAGCGGTTTTCCTGCCTGCTTTCTTCGCCGCAAGTGGAGGCTGCCCTGGTGGTGTTGTCCTGCCGCAGGGACTCTAACTCCCGGCACCCTTGAGTGGCGCACACCGGCTGCGTCACTTCAAAGCGCCCGGAGGCGCTTAAATCAGCTGTGTGCCTCCCGCAGTGCGGGACACGTGCGGGTGTGCCCGGGCGCCGCCCGGGCGCCGCCCGGGCCAAGGGCGGGCCCGTCAGCGCCCGTCCGCGCCCGTCGTAGCCGGAGTAGGCTGGGCTGGGCCACCCCCCTTTCATTTGGATTGTGAGCACCTTTAGGGACCATTAAGGACTCGGTTAGTGACATTAACTGACTTTATTCTTTGTGGATTATGTTTGTTTCATCAATGGCCGCTAAACGCAAATTAACTGGGCAGAGGGTTGGGGGTTGTGTGGCAGGTACCCTGGACGCATTTTTAACTAGGGCAGAATCTGTTTTGCAGCATGAAATACTCTTAACTGAGAAAAGACTCTCTTTGGGGCCGTTTAAGGGGCAAAAAAGATCATCTCTAGGGGCCATCAGTAAAGTCAAATCACCAGTAGCAGTCCCTCAAACTTTAATTTGCTCCAGTACAGAGCCGCTTGATGTAGGTACGGTCAGCACTGTTGCTACTGAACCGAACCCTGAGGTGGGAATAGCTGAGGTGGTAAACCTGAGAGACTCGAGTGGCCTGGCTACAGTCCATTCTCCCAGTGTAAGCGCTCAGATGGTTTCGGTGACCTCACCTCAAGTTCTTGTGACAGATTTTCCTGCTGCCCTGATTACTCAGCAAGCACCGCCTCCAAAATCGCCTTGGCTAGATAGAGGTGATCGAGTCACCAGATCTAAAAGATCTACTTGCGATACTGAAGCTGCGGGAGGTGCTCCTAAATCGGGGACAGACACTAACTATGAGGGGGGAACCAGGGAACCTTCTGCAAAGCACGCAAGTGGTGGGGTAGCCTTGAGGTCTAAAACCAACGCCAAAGCTAAATTTAAATCTCAAACCTCAGGGGCAAGTGGAAAGTCGCCTCTGAGATCTGAAAATGGCATGCCCGCTACTCATAATGCCGATATTTCTATGGTAGGGGACCGTGGAAGCAACCCAGATTACTGAAAGCATATAGAGCCCTAATAACGTGGCTTTTAGCACCTTTTCTGAACAGATTGGGGGCGATTGAGGAAAAACTATCTCTTTTGACACAGGGCACACACTTGATGGTGAACCCAGAGGTGACTAGGCGCCATAGTAATTCTGTAATGTTTGTTCAGAAGTATCTGCCCTGTCGAGTTCTAGTGGACGAAGCAGGGATCTGGCCTACGAAGTGGCTAAAAATTGTGTTGTTCATGTGATCACTGATTGTTTGCAGGCTCCACATTTTCCGCCTGGCACTGCGGGGCATACTTTTCAATTAAGAACAGGCTCCCAAGGGACGGGCGGGCTGGCGAAGATGGTGCAATCAGGTCCCCAAACTCTGCCCTTCCCAAAACCCCCCCACAGGGAAGTAATGGCCGAACATGCACCTGTGGTTCTGTGGTTCTGTGGTCCTGTGGTTCTGTCATTTTGAACCCGTTCAATGAAGGTCGACGGATATAGACGATTTTGGTATCAGCGGACCGCAAATGACGAGTGCGGTATGTACGAGTATTTTCGTCATAATCGATCAATGAGAACACTACGTATTCGGGGATTTCGTTTGAACCCTCGGGTTCCATTTTGTGTGTGGGAGCCATTTTGTGTGGTTGCCCTCACATAGGCCGTTGACTATGGCCGAACAAGTCTTTGGGACACGTACACCTTTAGCTGACTCCTGTGTGACCTGGCCGAACTGACTCCTTGCCTGAGGCTGACCTCGTTGAGCCATGTCCTTGTTAAGCAGCTGGTCAGATAGAGATCAAAGAGCAGGACATTGCTGAGTTTATGGTACATGCACACGCCCTTCTATCTTGCTTCTCATCTGCTTCTGTTCCTTCCTTTATGGCTTAATCATTGATTTGGGTTGAGGTCTTTACGATGGGTTTGTCCGACCCGTTTGAACAGGAATGTTGAATTTTGCCTGGTCATCTCTGGTGGGCTGGACAACGGAAAGTGGGATTGTCATCATGCGATAAGTTTGAAATGTCGTTCTTCTATTGGTCAGTTTGTATGTAATTGATGCTAGCCAGGAATGTGATTTTTAGCATAAAAGACGATGCTCCGCTCCATGAATTTGTGCAGTCTCTAGCGAACCACCTGTGTTGTGCTTCGTAGACCTCTGTTCCTGGTTGCAGCCAATAAATTTGGTCTTTGACGTTATCAAGAAGTGTCCCGTGTCTCTGTTTGCCGAGGCAGGGGAATCTGAAGACATCGGGCGTTATCCCTGGCGCCGATGGGTTTTAAAACCCGGTTCTTCAGTTGGCGCCCAACGTGGGGCGACTTCAGCGGTACTGGTCCAAGCCCGAAGATCGTGAGGAGCTTCGTGTGGAAATTCTGGAGGAAGGCCTGCCACTTCATCGACCCCTGTATGTCGTCGTGGTCCGAAAGTATTTGTTGCGAGGTTCCCAGATTTCCGACGGCTACGAAAAACTGCTGCCCTGACTGTCGCCCTGTCTTGGAGCCATTAGATGATTTGTAGAGCGAGACAATAGACGGGTCTTCTGGTGACGCCATCGACATTTCAGTTAAGTATGAGTGGAGCGTCTCCCAGTCCTTAGTTTTGTTTTGGTATCCCTTCGAGGATCGCTTTGATTTGGTACCTGCAGGCCCCAAAGCCGAGGGACTCGTGTATTCACGAGACTATCGTTTTGAGATTTCCCTTGAAGTTTGAAGTTAGACTAGTGAGCGAAGATGCCTGGTCTTAGCAGACTTGAAAAGATATTTGGTTGTGGTTGTACTAGGGATTCCCAATTGGAGGATTCGTGTCCGGTTCCTCCGATTGGAACTCCGACTTATGAGCTCTACGTAAAACATGGAGTGAGCCCCATCGCGTATAATGAAATATGGGTCAAATATACCAGGAAAGACGGTGTCCTACAGTGGCCCCGTTATGGTAGCTTTAAAACAGAGATTTTAGACAATCTCGAAGTTAGACTCTTCAAGAAGAAAGCCGGGCCGGTTATGGCGAAAGGAAGCCAAACAGAAAGAAATTAAGTTAGCGAAACGAAATAGACGAGAACGAGGTATGTCAATGGTGCAAGCTGCTATACAGTTTAGGGATAACGAAGAAGAACAAGAAAGCGAACAGATGCTTAGGTAACGTAAACTAGCGGTAGACAAGTTTTATCCAGCTTTGCCACCTCAACAGCAAGAAGAGAAGAAAGATCTTGAAAAAGATCCTTTAATGTCGCATCTATTGAGTTCGCCACCCCCTTATGTGCAGAGTGCTACAGCACCTCCGCCAACTATAGTTGCGCAACCTCCGGTTGCTTTGCCACCTGTGATTTCTCAACAGCCAGCGCGATTATCAGCAACCTCAGCAATATCAGAGAAACTCTCAGAGGTCCGAGTCTTCTCAACCGCGTTTTCCTGTAGGCCCTAATCAATGTGCGTATTGCAAAGAAGAGGGTCATTTCAAGAGTAGTTGTCCGGTTCTGTTACAGCGCACGAATGGTGCTTCTGCTGTGAGAGGTCGAGGTGTTCAACAAGCTCCTAGAGGTAGAGGTCGTAGCCAGAATGCGCGTTCTTTGCCTCCACAGAATTCTATGAAAAGCTTTGATCAGCAGAATGGTGCATCTGGTAGGACGGCACAGTACTATGCGGACGATTACTATGTCGAAGGTGAAGATGTGGATGGTAATGATTGCTAGGACTGCCGTAGACAAAGAGAGGGAGTTGTTTCAGTTCCAGTAGATCAGAGTGGACCCTATGTTGAAGTGATTGCATCAGGTGTGTCAGAGCCTTTTCTGTTGGATACTGGTGCTGCAAAGAGTTATATTATGCACTCTGAACTCCCTGGCACACCTTTGTCTGGCTTAAAGAATGTTCAGTAGGTTTTTCTGGCGCCCCGGTTACGAATCCGATTTCTAGTCCGTTGTCTATTTCTGTTGGACTTTGTGAATTTGAAGCACCCCTCATTCTGACGACTGGTTGTGGTGAGAACTTGTTGGGATTGGACTTGTTAAAGAGATTGCATGTGATGCTATAATGTTCTCCATCAGGAGTACACCTTACATTGGGTAAGAGAGTGATCTCTCCGATGTACTTGTCTAAAGATCGACTTCCCCCTGAATTGTCTTCTCTCCCTGGTTCTCTTTGGGCTACTGGTCCTAATGATGTAGGTCTTTTAGAGATTCCGCCATATGTTGTGACGTTAAAAGGGAATGGTAGATTACCACGCATTCCGCAATATCGCATTTCCAGTGATGGTGAAAGAGCGCTTTTGGCGATCATCTATGATCTGATTGAGAAAGGTGTGATTGAAGAAACGAGAGGTAACGTGTGCAATAGTCCGGTTTTGCCTGTTCTGAAGAGAACTGATTCTTCACAACCTCCTGTATATAGGTTTGTGATCGATCTTCGCGAGGTGAATAAGATCGTTGTTCCGCAATTTCCAGTTGTACCTGATATCACCAGTTTACTGACTGTGATCCCGGCTACAGCCACGTGGTTTTCGGTGATTGACCTGAAGAATGCTTTCTTCAGCATCCCGATTGCCGTGGAGAGTAGAGATATCTTTGGCTTCTCTTTAGGAGGACGAAGTTTCCGGTTTAAGCGCGCTACTCAAGGCTATTGCGAGAGTCTATCGATCTATAGTCAAGCTTTGAAAGCACAACTTGATTTGCTGGTTTTACCTGATGGTGCTGCTCTTATTCAGTATGTTGATGATCTGTTAGTTGCTGCCAACAATGAAGAGATCTGTAGAGAGGCTACTTTGTCATTGTTATGTCATTTGTCTGATTTCCATCATAAGGTTTCTCTTTCGAAGTTGCAATATTGTCGACAAGTAGTTACCTATTTAGGTCACCTCTTATCGAAGGAGGGAAGGAAACTGACCCCAGAAAGAATTGAAGCCATTGCGAAAATGAGTGTGCCTACGACACAGAGAGAAGTACGTGCTTTCTTAGGTATTACGTCATACTGTAGACAGGGGATCCCAAATTTTTAATTGCTTGCTAAGCCTTTGATAGCTCTTACTGTTAAGGATACTCCAAATCCTATTCCTTGGACTGACGAATGTCAGAAGAGCTTTTCAGAATTACGCGATGCGTAGTGTTCGGCTCCTGTGTTGGGTACCCCCGACTACAGTAAGCCTTTCACATTGTATGTCCATGAGAGAGAGGGATGTGTATTGTCAGTTTTGACTCAACAGTTTGGCGATAAGCAGCGTGCATGTGCTTATTTTTCGTCAACTTTGGATCCGGTAACTAGAGCATTGCCGAGTTGTTTGAGAGCTACAGCGGCAGCAGCTGTCTCGATTCGGCAGTCTGCTGGTTTGGTTATGGACAATACACTGATTGTGATGGTTCCACATGCAGTGGATACCTTGTTGAATCGTACCAAGACACAGCACTTAACTAGTGCTCGGTTGTCGGGTTACGAATTGACCTTGTTAGCGAGTCATGTGCATATAAGGAGATGCAACACGTTGAATCCAGCTACGTTGTTGCCGATTTCAACTAAGACAGACGATACTGAACAACATGATTGCTTCCTTAGGACAGAGGAAGAAACGAAAGGGAGGATAGATCTTAGGGATACTCCTCTTCCAGAGTGTGATGGTACTCTATGGGTTGATGGTTCGTGCTTCAAGCTCCCGAATGGTGATACGACTGCGGCATATGCTGTTACGAGTTTGCATACGATTGTTGAAGCTGCACGTATCCCACATAATTCAGCGCAAGCAGCAGAGTTGATTGCATTAACGAGAGCATGTGTGTTGGCGAAAGGAAAACGAGTGACTGTGTATACCAACAGCCAGTATGCATTCGGTGTGGCTCATAGTTTTGGACGTTTGTGGAGAGAGCGTGGGTTCCTGACTTCGCACGAGACCAAGATCCAGCATGGTCAATTGGTGAATGAACTTCTAGAATCAGTTACTTTGCCATTGCAAGTAGCGATTGTGAAATGCAGTGTGCATACGAAAGTTACGGATGATGTTGGTCGTGGTAATGCGTTTGCAGATGAGGTCATGAAAGAAACTGCGAGAGATGTGATGAGTCGAATGTATGTTGCAGGTCCGGCGAGATGGGTTCCAGATGGAAGTATGTGTGAAGATACGATTGAGAGTGTGAAATCCATCCAACTTGAAGCTACAGAGAAAGAGTTGAATGAATGGAGAGAGAGTAAGGGCAAATTGGATTCGAATGGTTGTTGGATTGATTTGTCAGAGCATCAGAGATGGTTGTTACCCGATGCGTATGTACTTCCAGTGGTTACAATGGCTCATGGAATGGCTCATATCAGCCTGAAAGGGATTTGCAAGTTGTTGGCTCCGGTTTGGCAGAATGCTGGAATTCCTAAGTGTGCAGAGAATCTGGTTAAGAACTGTATGGTGTGTCTGATGTACAATCCTGGTAAGGGAACTCCAACTCCAGCGGGTCATTTTGCTCCTCCAACGTATCCGTTTGAGGCTTTGCAGCTAGATCTCATCCACATGGAGAGGTGCAACAACCCGAAGTATGTGTTAGTGGTTGTTTGCTCTTTTTCTAGATGGGTGGAAGCCTACCCATTGAAGGATAACACTGCCTTGTCCACAGCGAAAGCCCTTATTAAGGAATTTTTCCCTAGGTATGGTTTGCAGAGAATGATCTGGAGTGACAATGGGAGTGAATTTGTGGGTCAAGTGATGAAGAGAGTATGTGATGGATTAGGTATTCGGCAGAAATTCCACGCTGCAAATCACCCCCAATCAGCTGGTCTAGTCGAGTGCTACAATGGAACTCTCAAACTAAAGTTAGCCAAGATTCAAGCGAGCTCTGGTTTACAATGGCCAGATGCCTTGCCTCTAGCCCTTTTGTCCACTAGAATGACTGTGCATTCACAAATGGGTTTGAGTCCGTACGTAATAGTGTTTCGTCGCCCGGCAAATATTTGGGGAGTGCCGCGGCCGACAAAATTTAGTGAAATAGAACATCCTGTGTTGCTTAACTACCTGTACGAATTGACGGCTAAATTGCGTGTTTTGCATCAACAGGTTCACGATTCATTGCCACAAGCTTCTGAAGATCCAGGACACGCCATTGAACCTGGATCCTGGGTCCTGGCGAAAAATTTTCAGCAGGCCAAGAACGAGCAGCCCCGTTGGACAGGACCATATCTAGTGTTGCTATCTACCCGTTCTGCAGTACGAGTGCACGGTAAAAAGACCTGGATCCACGGTGTACATTGTAAGAGGGCCCCTTTGCCTCTGCCGTACGACCGGTGGGTCCAGAAAGGACTTCCTGATTCTGAGATTGAGACCGTGCATCGTTTTCTGCCTTTCAGCGATGCCCGTTTGATTGGAACGAACACTGAGCAAGAGAGTGATAATCTTCTTCAAGAAGCTGTGCCTCCGTTGAACCGTTAGAACACTGTTGAACCTGAGCTCTTGTTCCATGAACAGATATTGCCTGGCAAAGAGAGTTATAATTTGCGACCGAGAGTTGCGGGACAAATAAAGTTCTAAAGTTTTCTTTTTCTGATTTTTGAAGGTTAGCTCTCTTCCGAGGAACTACTTTGATTTTTGGTTTTCGAACCGCCATCCGGGTTCAGCTGTAGGGTCGCGGTTGTCAAGTCTTTGGAGTGCAAGCCGAAGACGTTAGGTCGACGGTTCTGGTTGGTCTAAGGGAGTTGCCCTGGATTGACAGAAGCATTCCTTAGCATAGAACACCATACCACCGCGAGCAGCAATTAGAGAGGATGTAGTTTTTCGAGATGGAGAGACCTGTTGAAAGAATAAGCTTTAAGAGCAAAATCTGTAAATTGATGAGCCAAAAATGGTTTTTAATATTGTGTTTGCTTACATTGCTTAGTTTAATGATGTTTTTAATTGGATATGTGACATTCTCTTTTCAAGTGACGTCCATGCCCACTACGCAACCTATACCCCTCCTACTGTTTCTTCTCATTCTTTTCACCTTTTGCCCGAACATGAGATTGTTAGGAGATTGGAATTTGCTAATAATTCCTTTGTTCAGCTTCTGCACCAACACCAACTAGTAATGAACACAACAAATTGTTGGGTTTGTTGCCTTATGCCCCATACGACCGATAAAGGTATTCCTTACCTGGTTTTGCCTTTCAGCTACAATGGTTTAATTTAGGCATACAGAACAATGTTCATTTATGCTCATTGAGTCTATCCCCAACGTTCCGTGAAAGATAGTCAGAAGACTAGTGCTCTGGTCAAGGGTATAGTTGATATGATTAGAGGAATTAGTTCCTATGAGACTATCCCGAGAGATGAGACACAAGCATACATTGGTTGGAACGTTACTGGATATGGAGTTAGTCTGGGTGTTAACCAGCGAGCGAAAAGTTCTCCACCGATTTGGATAGTGCCCCATCAGGGTCATTATTGTCTGCAAGGTAATGGCAAGAATCCGAGAGCTCAGTTAGGGAAGAGTGTCTGTACTGAGACATATGTATTTGCGTCTCAGACTTCCCCAGCTTTCCTAGCAGCTAAGGGTACCTATTTCATCTGTTACGATAAAGCGTACACATGGTTGCCCCCTGATTTCTCGGGCACATGTTTTGTTTCGTTCCTGTTGCCTCCCACTTTTACAGCTGCGGCAGATTACCATAAGACGAGAGTTGCTAGAGGTGTCTTCAGTAAGGAAGATACCGCAGGGCAAGAATTGGGAGATTTCTTTAAGGGTTTACTGCCGTTCTGGGGACCTATGGCTAAAAGCAGGAACATTCGACAGTTGACGAGAGTGGTTGAGTCCACCATAGTCGAAACTGCCGGTGCCCTTAGTAACTTGACTGCTGAGCTCCAGTCGGATAGCCTTATGACTCTTCAGAACAGAGTTGCGCTAGATGTCATACTTGCAGATAGAGGTGGGGTGTGTAAACTGATTCAATTGAGCTGCTGCGTTTTCATTCCAGACAACGCTCCGAAAGTTTTCCAAGCCATTTCCAAGCTGCATAAGATCTCCGAGTCTGTACATATAGACGAGGGAGATTGGTCGTTGATGGGATGGTTTTGGGGATTGATATCCACGTGGGGATGGAAGATTCTGATGGTCATTGGGATGGTCTTAGCTATCCATTTCCTGTTCTGTCTCTGTGTACAGTGTGCTCCTGCTATATGTGGCCTTTGTGCTACTTCGTGTGCGAGGAGACCTGTCCTGAGAGAGTTGCTAAGTACTAGGATGATGCTACAGCAACATCTTGATGATCTGATGAATATAGACCTGTATTCAGACTAGGCATGGGCGGAAAATCCGTTCCGCTCGCGGATTTTGCGGATTTTCGGGAAATCCGCAATCCGCGAGATTTGCGAATCTCCCGCAAAATCCGCAAATCCGCGAGCAGCGGATTTTGCTCGCACTGCTCGCACTGTTCGCGTGAGTTCGCGCCCCGCGAATAAGTGCAAAATTGCAGAAATACGATCTTAGCAAAACTGAAAGTAACTACTTACCAGGTTCAAAAGTTCAGGCTCATCATTAGTAGCCATTTCCTGTAGTGCTTCCTGAGGGGCCCCTCCAGAGTTCAGTTGCCAGTTGAAACTATTATGTGACCCTGCTCTGAACCTCAGAATACTTACACATATGCCACAAAGGTCCTGAATTACAGCTAAGGGAGACAAGCAGGAGCCAGGCTGGAAGTTAAAATCCATTAATCAGCCCCTAATTCATTATTGTCAGTTGGGGCAGGGCAGGTGTTGTAACTAATTTTGCAACAATGAAAGCACTTAGCAAGTGCAAAAGATCACTAATCAGGGCGCACTAAGGAAGCAGGTGCCAGCTAAAAAAATATTCTGTGACACATTAATCAGCCCCAAATTAATTCAGGTCACTTGAGGCAGGGAAGGTGTGCTTTGCTTTGCCGAAAATAATGTACACTGGACAACCAGAGGGTGTGGTGATGAAACAGAGGGTGGCATGGGTGGGCCAGAGGGTGGCATGAGTAGTCAGAGAGTGGCAGTGGTGACAGAGAGTGGCAGTGATGAAGAAGAGTGTCCCAAACAGGCTGGACACGTAGAAACAACAAGTTCGCGAAACTTGCGACCCGACAGGTAAGTTCGCAATTTGCGAAAGTGTACAAAACCCTCGCGAACTGGCAGAAACACGGGCGAACACAAAAAAAAAAAATCCGCAAATTCGCGGGAATTCGCGGATTTTGCGGATTGCGAATCCGCAAATCCGCAAAATTCGCGAACGCGAGATCCGCAAAATTCGCTCATGCTTAATTCAGACTGACATGGGTTTGGGTTTATTGCCTATGTAAGGGCAAAAGGAGGGTCTGTGGTTCTGTGGTTCTGCGGTCCTGTGGTTCCGTCATTTTGAACCCGTTCAATGAAGGTCGTCGGATATAGACGATTTTGGTTCCGCGGACCGCAAATGACGAGTGCGGTATGTACGGGTGTTTTCGTCATAATCGATCAATGAGAACACTACGTATTTGGGGATTTCGTTTGAACCCTCGGGTTCCATTTTGTGTGTGGCAGCCATTTTGTGTGGTTGCCCTCACATAGGCAGATGACTATGGCCGAACGAGTCTTTGGGACACGTACACCTTTAGCTGACTCCTGTGTGACCTGGCCGAACTGTCTCCTTGCTCGAGGCTGACCTTGTTGAGCCAGTTCCTTGTTAAGCAGCTGGTCAGATAGAGATCAAAGAGCAGGACATTGCTGAGTTTAGGGTACATGCACACACCCTTCTATCTTGCTTCTCATCTGCTTCTGTTCCTTCCTTTATGGCTTAATCATTGATTTGGGTTGAGGTCTTTACAATGGGTTTGTCCGACCCATTCGAACAGGAATGTTAAATTTTGCCTGGTCATCTCTGGTGGGCTGGACAATGGAAAGTGGGATTGTCGTCATGGGATATGTTTGAAATGCCGTTCTTCTATTGGTCAGTTTGTATGTAATTGATGCTAGCCAGGAATGCGATTTTTAGCATAAAAGATGATGCTCTGCTCCATGAATTTGTGCAGTCTCTAGCGAACCACCTGTGTTGTGCTTCGTAGACCTCTGTTCCTGGTTGCAGCCAATAAATTTGGTCTTTGACATCATCAAGAAGTGTCCTGTGTCTCTGTTTGCCGAGGCAGGGGAATCCGAAGACATCGGGCATTATCCCTGGCGCCACTGGGTTCTAAAACCCGGTTCTAAGCACCACATAGAGATGGTTCCAGATCTTTACCCCATGTGCCCAACAAGCCAGCACGTGATATTCTAGATTTACCACCGGCGGCTTGTCCTTTGGTTGTGGTCCTGGCTGGTGTTCCTTCGCTAAGACCCGACCAAACTGAATCCTGGGCACAGCTGAGGAATAAAATTGCTGATTGGCTAACTAGACACAAAGGGCTTAGGGCAGCCATGTTTAACAACAGCATTATGGTACATAGAGTAGCGTGGGTGGGTCAGTCCTCCAAGAAAATAGGGGGGGACTGTGTGCTGTTAATTTTCGGAGCCCATCTGTTGCTCAAATTATCCTAAAGGCCGAGGATCATTGCCCATTATCCTCTACCTCTATCTGGGCATTGCAACTTGGCTATTTTATAAACCCTCTAAGAGAAATTTAAACAAGACACCTTGCTTTACCCCGAATATAAATAGGTTTGAGGCGTTATCCTGGCTTGACACCCAAGACTGACTAAATGTTATCAATATAGCTTCGGTGAACACATCAAACCATGGGGCAATGATAGAGGACCCTACACCTATCGCTGTGCCTAGCATACCACCTGTGGCCCCCCTCCGGACGTAGTATCTAGCCCCACCTCACATGACGACCTCAACTCTCATTCTATTAGGTGTTTACCCAAGGAAGATATTTTGAAAGTTTTATCTTGGAACATAGCTGGTCTTAAGACCAAAAGGGGAGACAGCATTTGGGAGCATTTTCTCGCTGGCGCCGATATTATTGCCCTCCAGAAAACTTGGGACCCTAAAGATTCCTATTTCCTGGATTCTGTAAATATGCTATACCCAGGGGCAGAGTCAGCACAGGGCGAGTAAACCACTCCAACACGCGGCTCGGGTTTAATTCACCCTGGCACCCTGATGACAAATGTTTTCTCTTTAATGAAGGAATGAACCATCTATGAAATCAGGTGCTGAAATTAGATACACTTTCTGAATACTACAAAATTGGTGTAAGTATTATTCCTGTTGTCTTGTATGTCCTGACGAATGCTCTATAGACCCGGCTAGGCCAGAAAGAGCAGAAACATGTCGACCGTTTTTTAAGAGATATAAGGTGATCCAATAACCTGATTGACCACTATATCCATTTCTTTTTAACAACACTACCTCTTCTTTTTACATTAAAGTTTCCCACTGGAGAAGCATTGTTTTTTTAAACAGAATTACTTTCTTTTCTCCTTTTTTCACCTTCACCTCTGGGAGTGTCTCACATTCTCTCGACACTGCTACCCAGACCAGAGGTTACCTCAGGATGAGGCTGGCATATAGCACGATAATTGGACACCCGATGAATATGCCATAGCACTGAACGTGGGGCGGACAACAGATATATACCGCATTCAACATCATAGCATTTATGAGGGTGTTCCATTATAACCAATGGTTATGAAGCTACAAGTGTCCATTCTCCTTTTTGATTAACTCACTACTGTATCGGGGAACTGAATGGATCTCTATTCCTCCTCCCTACTGATTGATTACGTTGTTCAGTATGGGGAGAGCCAGTGGGGGGCTCCTGCTGTTAATTAACCTGAAACTAATATATAAAGTCAAGGTAATGGACTCACGTTCTCCAAATATTTTAGTAGTTGAACTAACAGCTAAGAACTTACCTACTCTGTTAGTGATTAATTTTTATAACTCTTTTACGAGAGATGATGACTTAGAGCACCTAAGGTCTACTTGTTTGACTGAGTACGAGTCCACGGTTGATACACACTACCACATAGTAGTCCTAGGTGATTTTAATATTCATGTTTGTCCGACTGATTGTTTTTTAAAATTAGACGAGGAATATTGCTCACAGGGGTTAACGCATTTTGAACATTTCCCCTCGGGGATCTTTCTAGAGAGTCTCTTATCTGACCAAAATTTGATCTGCCCAATTCAGCGGTATACGGTATCCCCCATACCTACATACATTGGCCATGGCCTTCATAGCACCATTGACTATATCCTAGTCTCTGGTTCTCTGGCGGGCCACTTAGGTACATTTGGGGTAACGGATAATTGCCTAAGCGATCACAACCCACTGACACTGAATCTTAATATTTGTGCCACTGATAAAGTTAGCCCTCTGGTCCACAAAAGTAATACCAATATTGCTCCAAAAGATCAAGCTCGCCGGTTAAGATGGGATTCAATTACCCCGGACAGTTTTATTGAAAGCCTAACCGGTGTTTGTATAGAGGAGTTTGGTATTTGTACAGACCAGGACGCCGATCCATTAATATTCCTGGATGCTTTTGTTCGTATTACAAAACAAGTGGCGGCTAACTTGACAGTTCCTTGTAAAACTAGGCCTACAAAACATAAAAAATGGTTTGATGACACTTGTATAAGAGCCCATAAAGCACTCAGGGACGAGCTTAATGTGAAACCAAGATCTGCAGATAGGATCAAGGATGCAAGGAGGGCATGTAAAATTGTTGTGGGGAGTAGGAAGAAACACCTAAGAGAGATGACGTGGGAAGAGCTTAGCCAAGCAAGTGTTTTATCAAATAGTTCCAGGTTCTGGAGCATGGTGAATAGTCCTACCTTTGATGAATCATCTAATCCCGTTTTAGATTGCCTCATTCCCCCTGAGAAATGGGTACAACACTTAGGGGGTGTTTATAGTGAGGTTAGTCAAGGTTCTCCACGTTGGACAGTGGACTGTGGGTGTGTTTTGTCCCCTTTGCATTTTACTAAGGATGAAGTAATAGAAGCAATTGGGTCAACATTAAGGAGGAAAGCTCTGGGCCCTGACGGCGTCCCAGCTGACCTTTATAGAGCAGAACCTATTTTATGGTCCAAAGTCCTAACTCAGTTTTTTTTTTTTTTTTAAATTTTTGAAAACCTTTATTAAGAACAGAGCACACAGCTATTCAGCCTGACATCCCGGAGGCAAGGCAGCATGGGTCATAGGAGAGCATTAGTGCAAGAAGATTAACACATAATCATTGAAGGTTAATTTTATATTATATATGATGAACTAAACAAGGACGCCCTAGGGCGCGAAAAGATGGCAATAGAGTCCAGTATGAGTCAGGGTGTCAGGGACAGGTATGGGCGGAAAGGCAGGGAAGCGGCCAATAAGGAGAGAAATCAGAATAGGAAGGAGGGGGGGAAGACAACAGGAGAATACAGTACAGCAAGTCACAGTTGGCGTCACAGGTCAGGGTGACACATGCTCGTCCAGAGAGATAGGTTCAGGTGGCAAGCACACATCTCCCCTATATGCGTTCCAGGCCCCCCACACTTTAGTCCAGGTACGAGGTCTCCCTCTCGCCACATAGACTGTCTTTTCCCGGAACATACACCAATCCATATTGGCTTTCCATTGTACCACCAGGGGGGCCGCGGACGCACCCCATTTCTGAGCTATATCCCGTTTGGCCACCATGTTCCCCAGGGTCACCCACCTAGTCTGCACCGTGTTGTGGTCGGACGGTTCCCATATGTTAAGTAGGCACCGCCGAGCTTCCGCATGAGAGACCACACCCGTGACTTCATCCATAATTCGGTGCACCCTCCTCCAGTAGGAGGCTATTATGGGGCATTCCCACAGGATGTGAAGGAAGGTAGCCAGGGCTCCACAGCCTCTGCGGCAGAGCCCGTCAGGCGAGTACCCCATGCGCATCAATCGGGGGCCCGTTACATACACCCGGTGCAAGATCTTGAACTGCACTAGGCGGAGACGAGAGGAGATTGCAACCTCCTTAGGGGAGGAAACCGCGCCCTGCCAGTCCTCGTCATCAAGTTCTAGGCCATCCGCCACCCACTGGCCCCGCAAACCAAGGAGAAGATCTGTACGCACGTTTATAAGTTTCTTGTAAGAAAGGGAGATCGCGCTATCTGGCATATGCCCATCCAAGATCCTATCCTCCAGAGGGGAGCTCTCGGGGATGTCACCGTCCGGCGGTGTGGCCGAGAGCAGTGCATGTCTCAGCTGGGCGTAGCGGAAGAACTCCGTAGCACCCAACTGGTATTCGGTTTGCAGCTGGGGAAAGGTCTTAACAGCGCCCCTGGAAAGCATGTCCTCCACTCTGGTAATGCCAATGAGGTCCCACTTATCAAAACCCTTGGTGTGCCACAGTCTACCCAGGATGTCCGATTCAAATAGAGGGGTGAGTCTGGTCAGTCTACCCTGCCAACCCTGCGCCTTGGTAACTGCCCGCCAAATATGGACCGCCGTACGTGTAGGGCCCGACAGCCGCCGATCGAAGGACCTCGAGTACAGGGCCCGGTAGTAGTTGCCGCCACCCAGAAGCCATCTATCCATGGCGTAGCCGGGATTTTCCACAGGACCATAGAACCCGTGGTTAAGGGCAGCAAGTTGGGAGGACCAATAGTACCGACGCACATCCGGAAGAGCAATGCCGCCGTCGTACCATGGAAGCGTGAGCTTATGGATAGCGACACGAGAGCGACCGTCCCAGAGGAGGGTCCGCAGGAGACCCTCAAGCTCACGAAAATAGCGGGCTGGAACCGGGTCTTGAGCGTTCTGCAAGGCGTATAAGAATCTGGGCAGGGACATCATCTTAAACAATGCCGCGCGGCCGAGGAGGGAGAGCGGAAGTTTACGCCAACTGTCCACATCCCGCTGTAGGCGTTGGAGGGGAGGGAGCAAATTGTGGTCGTACCTCACCTTCGAATTTCCGGAGATGTAAATGCCCAGGTACTTGAAACCATGGCTGGCGATCTGGATATTGCAGCCCCTGGGGAGTCGCGGAGTATCCCCCTTAAGTACATACAGGGACGACTTGGCCCAGTTTATAATCAGGCCTGAGTGGCGTCCGAAATGTCGAAGTACGTCGCAGGCCACAATGAGGGACCTACAAGGGGAGGTCAGATAGAGCAGGATGTCGTCTGCGTACAGGGAGACCCTGTCTTCAAAGCCAGGGGCCCAAGTGATGCCGTGCAAGTCAGGGTGCGTACGCAGCAGGGCCGCGAGCGGTTCAAGGGCCAGAGCGAACAGTAGAGGCGACAGGGGACAACCCTGTCTAGTACCCCGGTGTAGGGGGAATGGCGCTGATAGGCGGCTGTTGACCGTGACGTTAGCCAATGGCTCGGCATACAACAACTTCACCCATCTCACAAAAACCGTCCCAAAGCCGAGTTTTGACAACACTGCCCAGAGATAGGGCCACTCGAGGGAGTCAAAGGCCATCGTGGCATCAAGGGACGCAAGGATCGCTGGCTCCTCGAGAGTGTGGGCTCTAGCCATAACGCCGTGGAGTCGGCGCAAGTTGAGGGCGGTATTCCGGTGGGGAATGAAGCCCGACTGGTCGGGATGCACTAGATCTCCAATGACTCCAATCAGTCGATTGGCGAGCAGTTTGGCGAGGACCTTGGGCTCAACGTTAAGGAGAGAGATGGGGCGGTACGATCGGCAGACGTCCCGCGGTTTACCCTCCTTATGGATGACCACGATAGTGGCCAACCTCTGATCAGGGGAAGACGGCCTTTCTCAAATGACTCAAGGAACATTTTCCGGAGGTGCGGGGATACCGCATCCGGTCGAATCTTATAAAGTTCGACCGGAATGCCATTAGGACCAGAGGCCTTGCCGGTGCGCAGCGAGCGGATCGCCAATGCAATCTCGTCAGCGGTTATCTCTCTGTCTAAGTCTGCGCTTTCCTCATCAGAAAGGCGGGGAAGGTCCACACCCGACAGGAAGGCCGTCGAGTCAGCCTCGGAGAGATCCGAGGTAGAGGCGTAGACCCCCCGAAAGTAGCCAGCAAAGGAGTCGACAATGGCGCTCGGGTCCGTGAGGACAACCCTGTCCTCACCCACAAGCTCAGGAACCACTCGGCTGGCCATCTCCTTTCTGTCTAACCAGGCCAGCAACCTCCCGGCCTTGTCGCCTACATCATAGATACGGCCCTGTTGTTCCTTAGCCAGAGTCAATGCAGCATTCGTTGCAAGGTCGTGGTATTCCGCTTGCTTAAGCGAGAGGGCATGCAGAACCGAGGGGTCCGGCTCGGGTCCCAATTGGGACTCAAGACTCAGGACCTCCTCCTCAATACTCAGTAAATCGGCCTCCCTAGTCCTCCGAGCCTCTGCGATGAGAGCAAAGGCCTCACCTCTGAGCACAGTTTTAAAGGCCTCCCACAAGGTAACGGCCGAGCCGACCGAACCCACGTTTTCGGCAAAATAAAGGTCAATGGCCTTGGCCAGAAGGGAGCGAGTCTGAAAGTTGCGAAAATACCACGGGTTAATCGCCGCCGGTCGCCCCGACAAGGCCACATCAAAGTCAAAGGAGACCCACAAGGGAGAGTGATCAGAGATGCCCCGCGCTAAGAAGCGGGCCTCAGACACGGCCGATGCGTGCGCCGCCAGCGTAAGGACATAGTCAATACGGGAGAGACTCCCGTGTGCGCCCGAAAGAAAAGAAAAGTGACGGAGCGTCGGATGGAGAAGACGCCAACCATCCACCAGGCCCATAGACTCGAGGAAGGAAGGCAGCCACAGCTGTGAGCTACGGAGGTCACGAGGCGGTTGACGGTCAAGGGAACCAGAGCAAACCGAGTTAAAGTCACCCCCCACTATCAACAGACCAACCGGCATAGACAAAATGGCACCACCAAGGTCCTGAAAGGTACTGGACTGCAGCCCCGGGGGGACATACACAGAGAACAACAAGAGGGAACGCCCTTCCCATCTTCCCGCCACAGCAGCATAACGCCCCCTGTCATCAATCAGAGTGACATCTATCTCCAGGGGAAGGGACGCGCGCACCAGGATACCCGCCCCCCGGGATCCGGAAGAGAACCCTGAATGGGCCACCATCTTGTAGCCTTTGCGGTTCAAAGCTTTACACGAGTTGCCCACCAAATGTGTCTCTTGGAGAAGAACTATATCAGGCATATGGCGTTTAATCAATTGTATCACCACCCCTCTTTTGACCCGATCACCCAACCCGTTAACGTTACAACTGAGAACTCTTAACTTCTTACCCCCCATCACCCCGCAGCCCGCCCCACCCAGACCCAAGAGACACCGACATCGAATACAGTCCAACAAAATACACGACCCATTGCCAGATAGAAAAAGGAAAGAAAAAACAAACACTCGTCCCAACTTACCCCCCACCCTGCACCCCTGCATCAGACTAAAAAGCCCTCCCAACCAGCAGTGTGCCTGTCGCCCCATTAACTAATCTACGAAAAGACCCCAGAGGAGTAAGAATCACCGTGAACACGTCCCGCCACCCACCCTGTGAACACCAGGAGAGTCAAGTCTGATTACGACTATCAGCACCGGCAGTCATTCGAGGCGGGGGTGCCACAAGTCCACCACTCAGTGTCACTATCCCAAACCACCAGAGGCACCTCCATCTTGATCCGCTTGTTCGTCCCGCTGAGGAGAGACCGTGTCCAGCCATTCGCTGACGTTGTCCGGGAAGTCAAAGAAAAGGGCTCGTCCCTTATGTTCAACGCGAAGTTTGGCGGGGAACATCATCGAATATTTGTAACCCATGTCCCTGAGTCGCCTCTTCACTCCCGCGTAGCTCTGTCGTTGGCGCTGCACCGTCTTGGTGAAGTCAGGATAGAAATGCACCTCCGCATTTTGGTAGTGGAGTGGCCCATGCGATCTGGAAGCTTGTAGGACAGCGTCCCGATCTCTAAAGTTGAGGAGGCGCGCCACAATAGGTCGCGGCGCCACTCCTGACTTCGGCGGGCCACCCGGCACCCGGTGGGCACGTTCCACCGAGAAAAAGTTACTCAGTACAGTGGGTGCGAGATGAGTTTGGATCAATTCCTCCACAAACAGGTCCGTAGCAGCCTCCTCGGAACCCTCCGGTACGCCAACTATGCGGACGTTCTGCCGCCTGGCTCGCCCCTCAAAATCCTCCAGTCGCCTCGAGAAAAGGGCCGTTGTCATCCGCAGGTTGCGGACCTCGGTTTGCAGCTCAGATACATCAGAGGTTAGGCTGGAGGTCTTAATGTCCAGTGCCTTCACACTCTCGTTGGTCTTGCCCAAGTCGGCCCGTATAAGAGTGATGTCAACAGCCATCGAGTCTACCTTGTGATTCAGAGTCTCATGCTGTTGTTGCATGTCGGCCCGAAAACTCGTGATGGCACCCATGATGTCGCTAAGGGTAGGATCCGATCCCTCAGGCGAGCTCGATGGAGGAGGGCCCTTAGTCGTGGCCCCCGCTGCAGGCGGTGACTTTAAATTGACATAGCGCTCAATGCGGTTCAGTTGCGTCTGCGACTTGCCTCGGCCGCCTTTGTTCGATGTCCTGTCCGAGTCACCTCTGCCCGCCATGATGGGTACGCAGAGAACAAAGGCAAGGCGCCACCCAAGCTCAGGTCCGCAGCCAACGGGCAAGTAGGGCCGAATGCAAGACCAAATGTAGAGAGCACGAACTGGAGACACTATCACTCCGCCGGTGGGGACAGCAGGCAGCCGCTACGCCTTCCAGGCGTGCGAAGTGGCGAAGTCCGGAGGGACAATGACAACGTCCCGGCGCGGAGTTCAGCTCGACGTATCTCAGCTCTGGAACCACCGATTTGGAGGCGGAAGGCAGCCCCGGTCTCAGCAGACCACCAGCAATAAGGTTCCACCAATGTGGATCAGGATTTCGAGCAGGATATTTGCGGCGGGTCGGACGGTCCACGGAGCTCCGAGCTTACGCGGCCATCTTGGTTGCCCGCGAAGCTCCTCCCCCCTAACTCAGGTTTTTAATGCAGTTGCCCAGGTTGGCATTCAACCTGTCTTGGGCCAAAGCAGTTATTATTCCAAGTTTCAAAAAGGAAGCCAGAGATGACCCGGCCTGTTACAGGCCAATATCTCTCTTGGATTCCGCATCCAAAATCATGGGGAAAGTTGTCCTTGCCCGTCTAACGGACTGGTTGGATCAAAATAATATCATCTCAGATCTCCAATATGGGTTTAGGCAGGGCAAAGGTACCGTGGGTCAATGTATCAATCTTCATTTATTAATTGGAGAGTACACGGTCGCTAAGCATGGGGACCTGCATCTGGCAGTTATGGATTTATCTTCTGCCTTTGATCTTGTTAATCGATCAAAGTTATGGGCGATATTGCATGGCATGGGCTTAGATGCAGATTTGAATTCCTTCTTGGTGGCCATGCATGAGAATTCTAGAGCTTCTGTGCGTTATAACAAAGATGGGAGCCTTACAGATTTTTGGCCCGTTAAAAGAGGGGTGAGACAGGGGTGCATTTTAGCACCCCTGTTGTTCACACTCTATATTAATAATCATGGGGCCGTTTTAACTTCCAGTTGTAAAGACATCCCAAGGGCCGGTACCAAAATGATTCCCGCTCTGCTTTATGCAGATGATGCGGTTTTGCTGGCAAGAACTTCAAGAGGGCTTCAAACTCTTTAAAATTGTTTTATCGATTTTATGGGCTCTCTAGATTTGGTCACACATTTTAAAAAGTCCCATTCTATGTCCATTGGCACTGGTAGAGCAAGGACGGCTAAATTCTATTGTAAGAATATGGAATTAACAAAGGTCCTCGCTTTCCCTTATTTGGGGGTTCTTTTTGATGACAGACTCTTGTGGGTTACCCAGCGTATGCATAAAAGCAATACCTTAGCCTCGGGGGCCATTGTGGAATTTGCAAAAAGAATTGACTCAAAACCTCTCCCCGCACTTTTGAAAATTTACAATGCCAAGTGTCTTCCAATGGTGACTTATGGGAGTGACCTATGGGGTTACTTAGAGACGGGTGAAATCCAGGCGGTTGAAAATGGGCTTTTTCGTAAATTACTGTTGGTCCCAGCCTCTACCCCTGTTTTTAACATCTATGAGGATCTTGGAGCTGGCTTCATCTCAGATCAGATTGCGGTTGCCCCTATAATGTGCTCGCTGAGAATCTGGGCTCAACCGTCGCCCAATTTAAATCAGCTGATCACACAAGACGGCATCTCGCTAGACAAGGGCCTAGATATACCTTGGGTTCGTTATATCAAGTCTCAAATGGCTTCTTCCAGTTGTCCTGAGCTATTCTTGATCCCAAGAGCTCTGGGCAAACCAGCGATTAGAGACTTGAAGCTGCAGTTTTTGGACAGATCTATGCTGTTTAGGGAGGAAAGGGAACTAGCTAAATCCACAGTGAGAAGTTTCGTCACACTGAGCATAGGTAGACAGTTGCAACCATATTTAACATATATAAATAGGCCTTATCACTTGTTTGTCTTAGTTAGATTTAAGCATAACATGGTTCCCTGGCTACTGGCCTTCCCAAAAGTTTTTTTTAAAGTAGGTTCGTTAAGACCCTGTCCCTGTGACAACTTCTCAGAACAAAATATTCTTCACATGATAGTTTTCTGTGGGTTCTACGTCTCGCTATATAGGAAATGTATTATTCCCCTCCTAAAATTTCTAAATTTTGAGAAAGTCAGACCAGCGCTAGCATACTTGCAAATGTTGGCATCGCCCTTGGTGTGCTTTGGGGTTGCCAGCTACATACCAGGCGCTATTAGATGCAGGAATAGGCTGATAATATCATAGATGGGATCATGTTTTAAATGAAGTTATTTATTTAATATTAAGTGTTTTTAATAGTATATCATGTATCTAGCAGATATTTTTGATAACTGTAGATTTAATATTATGTATTTATTCACTTAGGACCTATTGTGTTGGATAGGATTGCATTGTATATGATGGATTTTACAAATTTTGCAGTACTATAAAGTTTGGAATAATAACTTATGTAATAATGAATTGATTGCATTAGAATGTTCTGTGTTGTGCACTTTGATGGTTTTAATCTAACCGAATAAAGCTAAACTTGACTTGACTTGACTACTCATTCATCCATGCTTCCACTATCCCATCCATTTAGTGGCAATTGTTGCCATCCATCCATTTCATATATTGTTTCATTCTTACTTTCAGCCATTCTTCCATACATCAATCCATGTATGCAGCCCTTCTTATCCTCTTACTACCTTTGTTCTTTTTACCTTTCCTGCCTTCCTTCACCCTTCTTTCTAATAATTTTTCATTACTTCCTGTTATATTTTCTTACATTCATAAGTTCTCTCTTTCTTTTACCCTTTATCCTTTCCAGTTTTCCTTGGTTTTCTCACCTTATTTTATCTGTTATCTTTCTCTCTCCTCTCACTCCATTTGTAGCTGTCTCCTTTCACCACCATTCCTTTCTCAGTCTCCTTAAATGAACTTGGCTCCCTTGGCAACTCTTGACTCTTTTGACTCAGTCCTGACCTGGTATTCACGCCTTAACAGTAGCTTATTAACTGCAGAATCCAAAAATGAAAGAAATAAACGTTTTAGAGGGATATGGATTGCAGTGACAACCCCCACTTTAGCTGCTAAAGCGGGAGGTTGGCGATGCCACTGGTTATACACCTAGTAGCAGCAACCTATGACATGATAAGAACAATACCTGGCCACTACTACAAAATCATTTTTTTTACACAGACTGCACTACACTCTTTCAGTCAAGCACGCTGCACAATGTAACATGCTACCCGTCTTCTTCTATGCTGTTGAGTGCTAATGTCACAATGCCAGCTGCAGGATCCTGTGTAGGCAGGTCATGACCATAATTAATTACAGCCACAGTTTAACCCCTTCACTGCGGCGGCTATTCCGCCGCAGTACTAAGGGGGCGGGGCGGAAGAGCGGCTGGTGCATGCTGGTGACGGACCCGCTCCGTCACCAGCGTTAGTTGTGCTGTACTTATGACGGAGCGGTTCCGTCATGGCCCCGCCTGCTCAATAGAACGCCCAGCGCAGGCGCGGAATAAGCGCCGCGTAGGCGCGTCGGGCAGGCCAAGACAGAACCGCTCCGTCATCAGCAGGGGAGGGGTTAATTAGGGAATACAAGAAGTGACTATTCCTTCTTCTGATATCTTTTTTCTAGAAATAAAACCCCCAGAAAGGAGATATCTTGCTGCTGCGGTGGTGGCCTCCCTCCATTGTGTTCCCTGTGGTCTGCAGCATCACCCAAAGGAGTGATGTGCATTGTTCTCGTGCCCTTTAAATTGTAACCGGCATCACTACCAGGACAACAGGTACGGAGTCTATCCCTATCTGAAGGGGATAAACTCACTACTCGATTCTGTATCACAATCTCCTCCTTGTGCGCCGAGCTATCACCCTGTGCTGGGAATCCTTGACACCCCTTCTCTGTGGTCCTGACACCGGGAGCTGCAACGCAGGGCACAGGCCGGGAGCACCACCGTTCACAGAAAGGAGACACTGGGCCTCACAACCGCTGGCCTCTGAGACACCTTGGTACTTGCCTATAAGACCTTGGTTTCTAATGATGATCTCCGGCTTTGTAGGGCTCTCCCTATCCTATTATCTTACATGATATATGCTCCCCCTCACTTTTCTTTCTCAGGCGCCTCCATCCCCCACTCACCCACCAAGTGCCGGCAGGCCTGGCAGAGGGACTTCTAGTGCTATTATTAAGCCCTACCACACGATAGATATATTTACTACCCACATTAAGCCTTGGTGCTTTACCTTTTTGTCATTTTGAGAGAGACCGCCCTTCCTCCTCTATTACCCCCCGCCACTAAGTTATTTTTGCTTAATCGCATGTTATTGTTTTTGTCTAACCCACCATGCTGCCCCACTGGCATTATTTAATCTCTTATCCTGTACTTACAATGAAAGCTGAGCCAAAATGGCCGATGTACTACGGCATAGAACACAGAGCGACATGCATAAGACCGTTTTGTTACTTTAATTCACACTAAAATTAATAAAAATGATTTTGAAAAGAAAGAAAACAAACTTCTGTTGCTACCCTGCGCTGCCTGAAAAAATAGGAAAAGTGCTCCAAAGGATCCACACCATTCAATAACGTGGGAAATCTCCCTTGACACTGGACCAACACAACAAGGTCCATTGTACAAGCTGTGTGTCCTTGAAGTCAATCCGAGACTTCAGTGTTGTGGTATTATGCCGCTCTAGAGTCATCTTAAATGCTCTCTTGCACTTGGTTAATGTGCAGCAGACTTTATAGTTGTTCATCCAATGCTGCTATCGATCATGTCATTGGTGATGCAATGTGCGATAACATCAGTGATATCAAGGAGATAATTTGAAGTAACATTATCGATATAATCGATAATGTATATTGAACTGCCGTGTGTAATGCCAGGCAGTGTTTAGCGGGCCATTCGTTATGGTTTGTTCTTAGGTGTAACTACCCAATGTCATGCGTTTTGTTTTGCTTAAACCGGCGTTTGAAAGAGGCTTAATTTGAAATACTTTTTTTTTGTATGGGTGTACTTTGCAGACCCAGATCAGGAAGTACCCGAACCCTAAATAGGAAGTTCCACCATCGCAAATGTGTTTTTAAAGGATTTGTAGCTGGTCTTTTCGGCTTTAGGATTTGGGGACCTCCCATTCTTACTCTACGGACTCTCTGCATTTTGCTTTCTACCTGAATTCATTGCACATACATCCTATAATCACCAGGGTGAGACCAGGCAGCTCCTAACACAGGGTTTGAGGTACAAGTAATGTGTTCTCACGTGTTTTATCTGTGAACTCAAATCGATTATTCATAGAATTTCACTGGTGAGGGTTCGTGTATTCTTCCACCTTCATACATTGCGCGCTTGCTCTAACTTTCAATGACTGCTAATTAAGGGGTTCATTTAAAGTTTGATGGTGTGGGGGCACCTCTGTAAATTGATGAAAGTCCTGCCCTGCAATCATGCAGACAGCCCACTCTATTTAAAGTCAGAGGAAGCACCAGGCTCACACTGGTGGAGCATCTCCTCGGTCTGCCAGTGTACACCCCTGACCATCAGCCAAAGGGCCGTCAGAGCGCAGAGAAGGCCATCCCGCCATATTGAAGGGTGGGCGACCATACCTCATTTTACCCCCCACTCCTTTTCCACAATGTGATACTTGGAAGACACTGGCAGGGAAAATGCAGAACGGCCCACACAAGCCAGGAGAAACCCCCCGTACCTTAGGGCCAATTGCTTTATGATTATAGAAAACAAACTTGAACTTCTGGAATTAGTTTTCTCTAAATAAAAAAGTTTGCAGAATGGATCTTTAAACATGGCACTTGCAGAAAAAACCTCTATGCTTTGGAGATAGTCGTAGCATGAGCGGAACCCTTGACAGTGCACAGATACCTGCTAGGCAGGTGGGCTTCTCGAACAGGCAGTGGTCCCCACTCACCTGGAGTGAACCTGTGGTCCAACCGCCAGGTTCTAAATGTCTCTAAATCACATTTAGGCTGCTTCGCTACAGTAATCTCTTGGTCTTGATTTGTTTCCCTCTTGGAGTCGATTATCAGAGAAAAAAGGTAATGGTTTCTTCAGAACAGAACACACAAATATCCCACTGGTTTCTGATGACAATCTATGATTTGGAAATAGCTGAAGAGGAAGTTGCTGACACCAAAGTCACACTCAGAATCAATTGTTTGATTTTTTTCCCCCTGTTGTAGAGGTTGAGAAATAAACGCATTCTGGCATCTCACGTGGCTTCCTTCTGATAAAAGCCTCAGACAAGGCAAAACTTTCCTCAGGCTTTCATCTATATCCAGACGTCTGAAAGCTAAAAGATGCCATGAGAAAGAGTTGCCTGCTACAATAAGCTGAAAAGGAGCAAAGACACATTGAGCAAGAGTTGCCTTCTCCACCCAAGACAACTGCTCTACTGGAACTACCTGTAGATAACAGTTCACTGACACAACATTGATGTTAAAAATATCGACAAAAAATATAGACAACAAAAATATTGACTCCTGTACTTAAACAGGTAAGTACAAAAATATTGACCCAAAAATATTGATGTAAAAAATATAGATGTATAAAATATCGACTTTTTCATAAATATAGAATAAAAGAATATTAAATAATTAAATATTAAATATAATATGAACACAACTAATTTAATATACATTTTAATATAATACACTTAATAGAAAAGAAACACACATAATAATTTATACATATATATTTACTTTAAAACAAGTAAACCATTATTTTAAATTTATAATAAAAGATACAAATAATATAAAAAAGAAAAATATATATTAATGATTTAAAATATAAAAAACACAAATCTATAATAAATTAAAACATTAAACTATTAGAAAAATAATTAAACTTAAATTTCACAATACAAACAATGCAAAAGTAGGGTAAGTGTTGGATAGCAGAGGAATTAAACTTACTATTCCCATTCCCGTGAGTGCAACTTTAGGGAAAGTGTTGGATAGCGGAGAAACAAAAATTACTATTCACACTCAAACAGTTAAAAAAAATTACAATTGAAAAACAATAATAAACAACCTTTAACAAATAATAAATATTAAACATATAAAAAGAATGCATATTATAATATAACAAAAACTTACAAAAATTATATAAAATAAAATAATACATTTAAAAGAAATAATTCTTTTAAACTAGAAAATATTTACAAACAAAAAAAGTAATTAAAACATAAATGAATTAATTTTATTTCCTGCCCTATAACATCACACCAATACCCAAAAACTTCAACATTTTAAATTAAATTACATTTTTCCATAATTAACATGATTAATATTCAATTAAAAATATTATTAATAAAAAAACGACTACACACACTTTAACACTACAATATCCACAACAAACACCTAAATTAAACTATAAATACTAAAACACAATTAAAACTTATTTTTAAATTAAAAAATATTACTATTAATAACTAGTAATTAAATAATTAAATACATTTTAATACCCACCCTTTACCCCTTTAAAAGTAAAAATAACACACAAAATTATAAACAATTACCTAAAATAAATATCAATTAATTAACACTAATTGACAACTACATATTAATTCATTAAACACAAATTACTTTCCACCCTTTTCTCCTACAAACACCACACCCCACACCTAAAATAAATTACACAATTACCATAATTATTTACTAAATATTAATTAATTAAAATTAATTCACAACCAATTATTAATTCATCAATTAAAAATAAATTACTTTCCACCCTTTACACCTATAAACACAACACACACCTAAAATAATTACACAATTACCAACATTAGTTACCCATTAAGTAATTTAAATGAATTAACAACCAATTATTAATTCATAAATTAAAAATAAATTACTTCCCACCCTTTGCACCTATGTACACCACAACACACACCTAAAATGAATTACGCAATTACCATAATGAATTACCAACTAATTAATTAAAAAGATTTAACAACCAATTATTAATTAATTAATAATACAATACTTTACACATTTAACACTATAACATCTCAATTAAACAAATATTAATAAATAAAACGTAATCAATACATTAAAAATAATTAACTTACTTCCCACCCTATTCCCTTATAGACCCACAACCTGCTACGGAACTAAAAATGCAAAATTCAAATAAAACAATATTAATACCTACAAAAAATGTAACTCATATATTAAGAAAATATACATCACATACATATAAAGTATATACTAAAATACATAACAATAATAAAAGAAACAATATTTTTAACAACTATATTTTTGCAAACGATATTAAGCACTTTGATATTTTTGAAGTCGATATTACTTAACCTGAAGTCAATATTCTTGACCACGATATTCATGCTGCCGATATTAATGAATCGATATTGGTGCAACTCAATATTTTTTACTCAATATTCTGTCTCTGCACCGTAGATGACACTGCATCACTTCAAGGATGAGCAGGGTAAACATGAAATATCAATAATGCTTCCTCTTCATGGCAATGTACTGTATTTGCTGCGGCAAGCGTTGTGCCTTGGGAGAACAAAACAATACACACTCACTTTCAGCAATGCAAGCCTTAACTTTTTTCATATTAATTTTTTTGTATTTTTATATAACTCAAACTGACATAAAAGCACTTTATAAGAACTTTAAATTATGTAAGGACCGATTTTTTTTTAGCCACAAGGCAATTTTGTGATTTGGGCAGAATTAAAGGATGTTGCCCTGATACAGGTACTCGAACCTGGTTCCCCATTTCCACAGTTGATTGGTCTGGCTGTTGCGCTAGTTCTCTTCTGGGTTGTTTACCCATACTTAGGGGGTCATTAGGATGGCGGGCGGGCTTTGCCCACCCCGCCATCCTCGTGGTAATCGGGACCGCCCACCATAAGGGCGGGGGTCCCGTGGGGAGTGTTAGGATGTGCCCGCCACAGTGGCGGCACATCCTGTATTTTTAGCATTGTGGCGGGCGGTGCTCTCTGCACTACCCGCCACAATGCTAAAAATGCATTTCAGCATTTGCATAATCAAAGCGGCAGGCACCGCGCGGTGCCTGCCGCTTTGGTTATGTAAATGCCCGGGGGGTACCACAGGTACCCCCCGTGTGCACCCCCCTACTCTCCTTCACTTCTGGGGGCCCGCAAGGGGCCCCCAGAGTGCAGTCCGCATGCCTTTCCGTGGCATTGCCGCCACGGAAAGGCAATGAAAAATGCCTATCATAATATGGCTGGCGGTGTCTGATAGACATCGCCACCATATTATTCCTTTTCCGCCCCGGCCGCAAGGCGACCGGGGCGGAAAAGCGGCAGACGGTCTTTACGTCCCCCGAGGTCCCCCCCGCCATACTAATATGGCGGGGGGGGAAACTAGTGTGGATGTCGGGCGGATTGCCTCCACCAGGCCGGCGGTGGCTACTGCCAGCCTGGCGGAGGCAATCCGCCCGACATCGTAATGACCCCCTTAATTTTTAGAAACCAACAGTTCTTTTTAAATTACCATTTTGTTTGAGTAAAATAAAAATATATAGAAAAGTAGCTCTTCTTAGAGCCACATTGACAACTCTAAACATAGAAACCTTTCTTTTTTTGTAACTATTTATAGATCTGTACACTCACGTTATGTAAGTATATTTTGTTTTTGCCAAATTTTATTTTTTACCGAGCGCGGACTTGCCCCAAATTGGGTTTCAGACGCTTTACATAGCATCAGTTGTATCACATGAGCACACATCCATTTTTGTTAGGCACGGTGAAATTAAGTGGTTTGCCCAGAATCACAAGATGTTCAGTGTCATTGCCGAGACTCGAACCCAGTATCCCAGATTCGAGGTCGACCGCCCTAGCAGTTAGGCCAAGTCCTACTACAGAAAACGCACTCATGGCTTTGCATATAGATATCCCAAAGAGTAGTGTATGGGTTTTAAAAGTAATTTTACACTCATACATAGAAATAGAGAATCAAGAGAAATGAGAAAGAGAGAGAGATAGAACTTTGATGTATTAGTTTTCCTAAAATACAGACACAAATTCTTGCCAGAGCTTTTAATGCCCGTGGAACCAAACGCATTTCGAATAACATGCAAAGATAATTTTCAAGAGAGCTTCCATAATTCTTCAGTATGTAAAGGCTTAATCGGTTCCTAATTGTGTTTTCATCCCATTGAACAGTTGCTGGACTCTTTTGCAAGTTTCTCCATCTAAGGTACGGCTTTATTCTTCATGACTACTTAAGCTTTACATCTGCCCCCTCTGAATGCAAGTCCCACCGCCCTGCCAGCTTCCATCCTGGCCAGTAAAACCTCTTGACAAATGTGTCTTTCGGGGGTATTTGTTATAAGACTTGTTATAGGTTCAGCTGCTGCTGCTTATATTCAGTGGTGACAGGAGGATTTCATGGAGTAGGGCTGCCCTTGGCTGTATTCAGTGTTCCTACCGTGCTGTTGCTGTTACCCTATGATTGATGGCTGCCGGCCTTGAATGTTAGGCAATTATCCGTGTCTTATTTCTTGTATGTGCAGGTGTTCTGTTCCTGTCTTTGCTCTGCTACCATAAGCGCCCCCAAAGGGTGGTCTTCGAAGCCCCAAGGCTTACAGCCATGGATTATACCACTTGATACCCATAATGTATCCTTTATTACAGTTAAAACATGAATACAATTGAGAATTGTATTGATGGTTTAGAAATGCCCAGCTGCTTCTCGACTCTTAAGAGGATTTGGCTAGGCTTCAAAGCCAGTGAGAGAGAGAGAGTCTGCTTGTACCTTCATGTGTCTGTTTGTGTGTGCCTGTGTGTGTCTGTGTGACTGAGCAAATGGGTGTGGGATGTGCGTGTGCATGCCCGAGTCTGTGTGATTGTGGTATGGGCTTGTGCAACTACTTGTGTGAAGGTGGCTGGAGGGTGTGTGCTTGTGGGCCTGTGTGTATGTGAGTATATGCGTGGGTGTTGGTAAACGTGTGTGTGTGTGTGTGAGCGTTTAATTGATTCAGTGGATGCAAACAAAAACATACTATCAAACGTTTTAGATTGTGTAATTAAAACATCTTGCCGAGACACAAGAAAGAGAGAGAGGTAGTGTGTATGTCTGTGCAGCTGGTACTGTCAAAAATCCAGGCCATGCTTACATGTATTCGGATTGCATATAAAACAATCATTGGCAAAACCATTATTTTGGCTTAAGTAATATGACATCGTGTTGCACTTGTAATCTATGTTTTGGAAATGTAACAGCCAAGACCATTGTAGTTGGTATTTCGAAGCTGAAAGAGTCCCATAACAATCAAATGTTGGTGAAATTCAAACTTCCCATTACAATGTATTGGGCTGGGTCGTTCAATATACTGGGTCTAATTTGCAGAACATTTCTCCACTTGCTTGTAGAAATATAGGAGTGAGTCATACCTAAGTCTAGCATAAGCCACATTCTACGTGTAAAAACTCTTTGTGAATTATGCCCCTTAGTGCTCACGTGCTGTTTTCTTGGTCCTTCGATATTCAATAGTTACTGGGCATAATTCATGATTCGGACTGTCATTTTTAGGTCTTCCCTGCATCAGAGCATGGGCTGTCGCTTGTGAAAGATATTGTGTTCAACAAAGGACCCATTGCTTATCATTCATGGGCTTCATTTTCACTCTCATTTGCTGGCATCTAAATAGGCAGCGTGAGCTGGCTTCGCTTCATCTTATTTCAGCTGGAGCACAGACCAAGTACTGATTGCTTCAGCTAGATTAGTGTCCTCCCGTTTCTGACCCTGTGATTGATATACTTTATTTTTGTTATTTCTGTGTTGTTTCTTCCCCTACCACCCCCATCCATGTAGCTACTTCCCCTCCCACCTACATCCGCTTTGTTTATTCCTCTCCCATCATCCTCCAAGTTGCTTATTCCCTTCTCAATCCACCACCCCATCCATGTTGCTTCTTCAATCTATGGTGCTTATTCCCCTTCCACCCACCCGTCTGTGTTGCTTATTACCATTCCCTCCACTCTTTATCCGTGTTGCTTATTCCCATCCCACCTCTGTCCAAGTTGCTTAATCCCCTTTCATCCCCTTCGACCACTGGCCATATTGCTATCCTCCTCCCACCGCCTCATTGTTCCTCTTGCTTATTTCCCCTCCAATCCCCATAAGGAAAAAAAGAGATATGACTTGGCCAGGTCTGGTGCTTCACAGTGCTTTTTTTAACCGTCCAGCTATAACTTCCAAACATTTAATTTATTTACATCTAAGATAGCAGGCCAAATAAAGTTACCAAAAAACAGATGGCCCCTGCACAATTGTGAGAAAGTGCCCTCTTTCTGCATGGTTGCCCCCACTTTTTGCTGAATTGCTGATGTGCTTTGACTGATTGTGCCCTGGGCTCCTGATAACCAGGTACCCAGGGCCTATGTTCTTTCCAAAAAACTGCATTAAAGCCTAAACCCGATTGGCATCTCTGGCCATAGGTTAGCCCCTGGAAAATGGTACCACAGGTACCCAGGGCACTGTGACCTGAGAAGGCCTCTAAGGTCTCAGGCCTCAGGGAAGGGACACATTGGTCCCATCCTTTTTACCTACCTGTAACGTCCCTACCTAAATCTAGTATTTACGGGCACCCTGAACCTTGATTCCTCAGACCAGAAGAAACTACAAGAAAAGAAAAAGAAGGAGCGAACAGCCGTGCTGAAGCTAACAAGAGGAAGATGCTCTCTGACTTGGCCCCAGCCCTACCGGCCTGTCTCTACCTCGAACCTGCTCCTGCGAAATCCTGGTGTGTCCTGCAGCCAGCAACCTTGAAATCCCCGGAGGACCTGCCTGCCTTTAACCTCAAAGACCATGTCTCCTGTGAACTCTGGATTTGTTCATCTCCAACCTCTGGCTCCGGCCAGATACCGTGAATCCGCACCACTCTGCACCCGCACGACCACGGCCCAAGCTCGAGCGGGCAAACACCACGAGTAGGTCTCCCCAGCGATCCTGACTCGAGATCCGTGATCCCTGACCTAATTCAAACCTCCATCCGACGCCTGCAGCCTAAATTCGGAAGGTCCCCACAAACGCGACCAGGAGCTGGTAAGAAGATCCGACCCTAAAAGGCATTCCTGCACCCAACAACCCACGGCCTTGGGTGGCCAAACCGACGGTGCCTGAACAACCCCAAACATCCCAACTTACCTCTCGACGTGGTGGTCACGCCCAGAAGACCTTCATCCCCGAGCCTGCAGTGCCTTTGCAAACCGGACGTTCCCCATTGCAAACAACAAGGCGCCCGACGTTGAAACAGCACCCTGCACCCGGCCGCCCTAGTGCCACTGAGGGTGCACCTTTGATGCTGCTTTGTTTCCCCATTTGCCCTGAGATAAAGTCCACAACCAAGTGGCCGGCTCATCAGCAGCCACCAACTGGAGGCCCCCTATCCCCGTTGGATAAAATTGGGCCTCAGCACTCTGCACCCGGCGGCCATAGTGCAGCTGAGGGTGTAACAAGTGTGCATCCCTGACCCTCGGGAACCCCTGAGTCGACCCCCAGAATCTCAACTCGCCCTACGTAATACTTTTTAAAAAAAATGTATTTTGATTTCCAGACAGTTATGGACTAAGTAGATACAAAGACATGCATTGCATAGTAAATTACATTCCTGGCAGTTTACATTGAGGACATCACAGTTATAAGTGATACAGTACTATCCCACTACAAAGATATATAGTGCAGCAACAAAAATTAGGGATCAAGGCTGGTATGCCTGCACCGGTACTGAAGTTCCACAGGTAAATATCTTAAATAGTGAAGGTGCTAGTGGTAGGGAACGCAATCCCTATACGTCCCATAAGAGGGAAAGGTGAAAAGACCCCTATTCCCTCAACAACATACACAAAAAAATGGCCCTGCACCCTTCAGATATTCAACATGCTATTTTAATGTTCTTGAAGGTGGTCGTATTGCATGCAATTCATCAATGATTAGTAGTTTTCCCAAGACAAAAGTTAAAAGAAGGCTCTTCAGTTGAAATCAGTTCTTTATTCAATTTTCTGTTTAAAATGGATCACCAACGCATTTCGTCCTTTTCCGGACTTCTTCAGGGCTGTGAAAATACAAAAACACAGAGGTGCTAGTTACAATAGTGCAGACACACATTTTTTTAAAACCTACTACTAAAAAAAACAAAAACAGATATAAATATGACAATGTATGTCCACAGTCTCATTATATACAAATCTGTTTTGCCTGGGAAAACATTTTTACCTAACAATTTTATCAGCATAAATTGTTCAAAGCCACACATCAGAACAATGATACATTATCTTGAAGTTATTATGAATTATTTACAAATACAAATATGTCACAGGGAAAACTATGTACATGCTCTTTTTTCTATACAGCTGTATTTAGAGACAAAAGTATCATTTGTACATTGCAGAAAGGTTTTCTATTATTTCAACATTTCAAGGCTTTTTCAACACTCAATATGTAAAAGCAAAAAATATATACCTTTGTTAACATCATGACAGTCATAATTCAAATCTTTAAATACCGAGAATAGCCAATCAGTCTGTAAATGGAATAATGCCCATCAATACACACAAATAAAACTTTTACACACCAACAGTATTTAAAAAAAAAAAGCTTACAACATCAATTCTATATACCAAGTTCTATGGGTTCTTAACAGGCACTATTTTCAACAAGAAAACAACCCTTCCATAATATCACAATCCTAAAACACTATCGTCTCTGAGTTTAGTTTTCTTTTCATTTCAACCAAAAGTATTGAATTTAAACATGTTGTACCATAGCACGTTCTCACTTACTTTAAGACAAGTGGTCAATGATTTCCAAGGGAAAGTTAAAATTCAAGTACGGTCTCTCAAACGAAGTATACATCCTAAATGAGATAAATAAATAAATACACATAAGTGTTTGGAACATGGGAGCCCACTAATGTATCGCCCCTAAATTTCAAACTTCTTTAAGTAAACAGAACCAGTTGATTCCTCTAACTTTAGAGCCGCTCTTATACTGTCAATGAGTCCAAGCAGCCAATAAACCTCAGAGAGACATTTGGGTATTAGCATAACCCACAGTGTAGAAGTCATAACAACATTTATGGAACATAAACCATCTGTCCCCATATTGTATTAGTTCACACTTTTTTTTTATAATAAACTAAATCTTTTTGGTAAATTTAGCCCCAATGTCACCATTTATTTAGTATGGGCAGACTTGGATCACAATATTTTCACTATCTAAGTAGATATCCCTCATCATATCCCTGTGGCATACACCGTAACTCATTATACAGTCTAAAATTACCAGCTTTCGAATTGTGTCAGCCATCTTTGTAAAGAACCAAGCCTTTCCCCAGAGGTGCCTCAACATGTCCATGCAGCGTGAACCGTTACCATTATGTATGCTCTAGACTAGTCAGCGGGCAATACATTAACATTATGGCAGCCCTCTTATTTTTAAAAAGCCAGTCTCTTATTTAAAAACCGTCAATTATGTGTATTCTCGTGTTTTACAAAAATTATGTTTAAACCGACAGACCAGAACTAAGTGTCAGGGAAAAAAAATTACGTTTTACGATGTTCTCTGCCAGAGTACATAAAAATGTCAATTGTGGCTACAGCAAATATACAATCCAGTGCGTTTTAGCTCGCTCACAACATGGCTCGCACTCACGACAAATGTGGCGGCCATCTTTTAATAAATTAGACCTCCCACAGTGAACAGAGTCACGTTAACACTCCCATGTACATAAACCACATTTAGTTTATACCAAACACTCTAAAATTCAATCCGTAAATGCGGCATGATTTTAAAACAGCATTTACAAAAAGTGGCTGCACAAGACACCATTTCCTTCCCCCATCGTGGCTCCCACTCATCGCAAGTGTGCGTGATACGTCCAACATGTGGTCGTCTGCTTTTAGAGATCCTAAGACGAAGGCACATTTATATATTGTTTAAAAGGCAATTAACCCCCCAATTATTTGTAATTAATTGCCCGTTACCCTATTTCAGCCAATATATGTCGTCTTAAAGTGACATGTGTATTCTCCCAACGCCGCCACCATTTTGGAGTGGTTTGTGGCCAACCCAATCATGGTCACACATGCGGGCGTCGATCTACAGTCTTATTGTATTCCACAGACTCTCTCTCTAACTTATTTTTCAAAAACGACATATTTCTAGAAATTGCCCAATCTACTAGTCTTTTATATAGCCCGCGCCCATCTCTTGTATGAGTCGCTTAGCAATGACGTATCATCCATCAAAAAACGCTTCCATTTTTAAATGGTTTAGAAACAAAACAGTGCAGAGGACACACTAAGTGGTTATATGCCCCTAACTATCACGCTCAAAATATAATTTCTACAATAAAGCGTCCTATTTCAGAAACAGTGGTAACCCGAATTTTAGAACCCTTCGGTTATTGGGGCATTCAAACATCACCCACCTCAATCAAACCAAGTTCAGACGCCATCTTTGAATAGTTAGTCTGAACATACTCCTTCTTCCTTAATGATCGCCATCATCAAATGATTTTATTCCACTGTGCCGCTATTATTGAGATGTATGGAACATCGGCACAAGGACCAAGAATAGGGACACTTTGCACCTAATCCCTCAAAACCGATAAACATGTTGTTTTGTCCCAATGTTGCTGACAAATACCTACTGTAAACTGAGATTATTCAGCCCGTACCAGCAGTCACCAATACCCAATAAACTCATATTGTTCACATAGACACATTTATCAACGATTTCATAATGTCATCGAGGAAACAGCCTCTATCAATTATACAAAACAGTATCGGAACGTAGACCGGCATCATTTTAGCATATTACCCTATCAAATGGTCTTATACAATAGAGACACGTCTGAATAGCAAGCCACTCGCTACCTCAATCCTAAGGCTGCGTACAAAATAAAAATAATCCTTCACGAAAATTAGAATACATGGCAACATTAATTCATACAACTCGGGACACCGCAGCAGGACAACAGGTTCACGGAGCTCTCAGACCGGAAATCTCGGTCCGCTCTCCCCTGCCTGGTGACCCATGAGGCTTTAACAGCTAATAGCAAGTTAAAGCGGAGGGAATCCCCCTCCACACACGTATAGCACCTTAGCGTGTGCGACACTTTTTAAACTCATTTCACTTAATATAATTTATAGTTTCACCCACACTCTCATTGGTCTTGAGGAAAGCCAGTTGTAAACATAAAAGGCCTGGCTGAAACATGTCGACCACATAGGACGCGGGAGTTCATAATTCGCTCCACCGCGTCCGCTTGCCTTTTTATTCGCTAGCGTGGGCCCAGCTATTAAAGTTTTCTATATACCCTCGGGCACTGGGACCTACTGCATAGCTTTTAAATTCACCTTCTTACACACCCCCTCACAGCACACTCAGAGAAGTATACCAGCTCCTCAGTAATCTGGAGTCGAAGCACACCCGGGACACATTCGGTGTCACTGTGGTGGGCCCGATGATGAAGCATGCCACCGACTAGGTCGGTGGGTGAGGGCTTAACAACCAAACCAAATGGGTTGCCATCATACGTACTGAGTCTCCCAACAACACAACAAAGCTAGTCCTTTATTGATAGATAAACATTAATTCATAGTCATGGCCTCATCTTATATGCAGGTTTTCATAATAAGTGATCCTAAAGAAAATGGTGGAACTCATTATTGATATTTAGCCCCAAGTTTACAGATCTCAATCGGCAAATCCAGCGCGCTTCCATTTGCCTTAACTGTACTGTCCTATCTCCACCTCTGGGATTCAGTCCTACACTATCTAAGGTATGAAACCTAATCTCACTGTGATCGGGATGACATTCGGCAATATGTTGTGCCACAGGACTGTGTATGTCACCATGTTTAATACTCCTAACATGTTCTTGAATCCTAATTTATAAGATTCTGATGCTGCTCCCCACTTAGATCATTTCACAATGACAGATAATCAAATACACCACATATGTAGTGTTACAATTGATAAAGGCCATGGTTGAGTAACTCTTGGGTCCATTGTATTTAAACATCTTTGTTTTATTAAGCCCTTACCTGCAGATGAAACAATTGCCACACACGTAGAAACCCAATGGTTTCTCTGGTAGCCAGGTATTTGCAGGCGCCACCAGAGGTTTTACATAACTGGGGCAGAGAGTGTTTTTTAAAGTCGTGCCTTTTTTACAAACCACTCTAGGGCGGTTAGGAACAATCACATAGATTCATCAAAGTGCCATTCTGCGAATTTCTAATTGCGAAAAATAGCGAATCGCAATTTGAAAACCGCAGAATGGCATTCATGAAAAAATGCGATTTTGCCACAATCGCTTAAATTTCGCAGATTCGCCCGTTTTCCATGTTGAAATTGCGATCTCGCTTACTGCAAGATCGCAAAAATGGGAAGTCGCATTTCGAGCCCCTTGATGACATCACAACCAGGAAGTAGGCTTTTCCCTCCCACAAACAGATCACTGAGCCAGACAGTGGAAGCAGCATTGTGAAGAGCTCCACAACAGTGATTTTGCAGCACCCCAGCAGGACACATACCACCAACATGTCCCAGGAAGCAGCAGGGAGCAGTGGGCAAGGAAGGAAGAGAAAAATAAAGTTCTCTGAACAAGAACTTGAGTACCTCATAGAGGGGGTCTGTAAGGACCATGGACGCCTCTTTGGCAAGGACTCCCGGAGGGTGCCAGAGGCAGACAAGCGCCGGATCTGGCTGGGCATCCGCGCAAAAGTGAATTCTGTCGGGGTGAGCCAGCGGTCAATCGACAACTTGAAGAAGCGTTGGTATGACCTGAGAGGTCGTGCAAAGGAGCGCATTGCGGAGAGGCTTGGGGAGCGTCTCGCCACCGGTGGAGGGGATCCAATTGCCACACCCAGCACTCCATTGGAGGACCTTGTCGAGGACACCCTCACACCAGAAGCCTGCGTGGGTGTCATTCAGCTGGACTCATCCCGCCCCAGCCAACAATCACAGGTAAGTGCCAAGCGACTGCTACCCCGTCCCCCTAACAATGCCCATGACTCCTGAGCTAGCAAAATGACATCCCAGTGTATTACAGGCCATGAACACCTGAAATGCCCAATGCATTGTGGTAGTTATAGTGTAATCATAATTCCCCAGATAGCCCAACACAGCCAGACCTGTCAAATCATAGTAATTCCAAAAGCCAGTCAGGGAAAGCAAGCCTGCATGCATGTAGCAACATCTCATGTGCAAGATTCACATCATTAATCATGCACCCTTGTACTTCACAGGTGCTGCCGACCAACCCAGCACTGACAGCGAGGCCCTACATATCGAGGAGGTACCGGAGGACACTGAGGGAGAGGGCCAATCTGACCAACAACCAGGTCCATCCCAGCCACCTGCAGTGATTCCACCACCACCGCCAACTACTGGCCCGCCTGTCGGCCTACACCAGGTCCAACCATATAGTAGGCAATGCTACATCGCAACTGTCATGCAGATCACTTGCCATGCAGGGTCAAATGGTACAGTGTTGCCAAGATGTGGCCAGGTCACTCAAACTGCTGACAGCAGCAGTGCTCAGCATGCGGCCCACTGCCCATGGTGAACCAGGGGGGTGATGATGTCAGCGAGGTTGCGTGGACCAACAGCAGCATGTCCTTGCCGCCTGTGCCTGCACGCCGCCGCAGCAGCAAGCCCACAGCAGTATCACGGGCCAACACCGTCCCTCAGGACCCTGAGAGACGACTCGTTGCCTCTGGATGTAGGCGCCAGTGACAACTTTGACACTGTCTGTAGGGCCATGCTGGACACCTAAGAAAGCCCTCTACCCCTGCATGGGGAGGTATGAAGCAATACTGTCCTCATGTGACACAAAGGATATCAAAGGCCACAATATTGTGAATTAACAATAAAATATTATGGTCTCACTTCACTCCAACTCATGTTGTTATTACATTTGTCATGCATGAGTGCAGTCTTGTGTGAGGGGAATGGGTGCACTACAAACAGTTAATAGTGATGTGGTTGCGGCGCCTGTGTCCTTCTGAAGGATTTTCCCCGCGTGCATGACGCACATGTGGAGGTGGGTGGTTGTCCCTTTCCGACTCACTGCCAGATATCTCCACTGGTATCCTGCGCTTGGTAGCAATGTTGTGGAGTATTGCACACACGGCCACGATGCGGTAGCAGACCTCAGGCGTGTATTTGATGGCCCCACCAGTCTTGTGAAGTATGCGGAAACGGCTCTTCAAAAGCCCAAATGCCCTCTCAATGCAATTTCTTGTGCGTATGTGTGCAGCATTGTAACGCCGTTGCTGTGGTGTGGCAGGGTTGAGGTATGGGGTGAGGAGGTGCTCACGGAGACCGTAGGCGCTGTCACCTGAAGGGAAGAAGCACAGGGTGAGTGCCTGCTCTGCGCAGACACATGATCACAGTGTAGTATTTGGGGGCATGTGTACTTACCTAGTAGGTGTCCTTCGCCAAAGTCTCCCCAGGCCAGTCGTGTGTTCATGCCGCTGTGCCGGAATATGAAGGAGTCATGTGTGCTCCCCGGATATTGTGCCACTATGTCCGTGATGATAGTCTTGGCGTTGCACACCATCTGGATGTTGAGGGAGTGGTAGGACTTGCGGTTGCGGTACATGTATTCCGTTTGTGCTGGTGGGCAGATGTGGATGTGGGTACAGTCAATGCATCCTATTACATGTGGGAATTGCGCGATGTTGTAGAAATGCAGCTTGGTGTCATTCAAGTCCTGTTGGGTTGTTCGGGAATGAGATGTAGTGGTGTAGCCGGGTCAGCATTGCCTCCAGGAAACGCCTTAGGCAGCGGGACATGGTGGGCTGGGATATCCCCCCTGCATCAGAGACTATCCCCTGAAAGCTTCCGGAGGCCAGTAGGTGCAGGCTGCACAAGACCTGGACATGTGTGGGCACATCATAGGTCCTCCTTGTTGGGTGCTGCATCAGGGGGTCTAGGTCCCGGATCAGCTTGATGATCATTGCCCCATTCAGGCGGTATTTAGAGTAAATTTTCTCATCAGTTTATCCCAGAAGGGTGATCGGCTGGCGGAATATTCGCTCCTGGATCCTGCATCTGTTCCGTGCTGCTCGCTGTTGCCTTCGCCGCCTGACCACCATGTAGAGTCCTGGCATTGTGAGAGTCCTCATGCTCCAGCTGCATGTCCTTAAGTGTGTTTGGTCAGGCCTGCACCTGTTGGTAGTTTGTTAAAGTTTTTTTTTTTTTCCTTACTGGTTACCACCTGGTTTGAGTTCTCCTTAAAATGCACGTCGCAAATAGCGATTTTTGGGTTTTTCGCATTTTACGATTTTACTTGAATAGCGATTGCGATTATTTTGGGATTTAGCAAAATAATTCGCAGAATCCTTGGTTTCTCGCAATTTCCGATTCGCTAATTGGCTTCTACCTGGATTCTGCGAATTACTTTGCGAACTCGCAATTTTTCTTTAGCGATTTCGCAATTTCAGAGTTTTCACTTTCGTGTATTCCTTTTCTTCAAATTGCGATCGCAATTGCTAATTCGCAGCTATTGCGATCACAATTTAGCTTCATGAATCTATCTGAATATCCTTTGGGAGCATATCCGATATGAGTAGATGCCAATTTTTCCTTAATATGTTATAAACATGGCTGCTATACATGCCACATGCAGTCACTAAGATACATTGATTCTGGTAAGTTTTCTCTGTCTTGCCTGATTGATGTGTTAGGGCCTCACTACGTTTCTTTTCCTAATCTTATTCTCAGCTTTTTGAATATCAGCACTGTCATATCCTCTTACTTTAAAATTACATTTAACTTTTTCTATGTTCTTCTTAAAATTGCAATCCTCGCTACAATTTCGGCGAATTCGCACCATTTCCCCAAATGGTATGGTAGTGTTCTTGGGATGACAGCTTGCAGCGTGTAGCACGCTGTTGCATGACATAGGTTTCTTATACAGATCACTATTTTTTTGTATAGATATATAGTGCAAGGATCTAATGTGACTACTTATACATTAGAATAATCAACAAAGAAATGGATGGCAAGGTTAGATAACATTGCACACAATCAGATCAGGCTGGGGGTATTATATTGTCTTAGTCAGGGAGAGTGTCAACTCTAGTTCGCCAATTCAATCACTCTACAGGGAGCATCTGCAGTACCAAAGGGAGGGTGTTGTGGTAAAGTGTCTGATGATAAGGCAACTATGGGGGTGTTTCCTCCTGTGAGCCAGCAGCTGTGGATGGTCTGGAGTCACAGCAAGGTGTGCATCCCTTTTCCTGAGCCAAGTTGTGAAAGGCTCCCAGATATCTTTCAGGCAAGATGCCATTGGCATGAGGTCCCAAAAAATCGCCAGCTGTTCCTGACTATAGGCTATGTCGCAAATCCACTCGGGGATTCGAGGGTACATAGAGGCTCCTCATTGTATGGCCAGTCTGCGCTTTGCTAGTAATAGCAGTATAGCAGTGAGATGGCGTGACGCGGGCGGGGTCCCTTCTACATAACCAAGCAGTGCAACTAATGGGGAACACTCCAGCATTTGTCCAGTAATGGCTTGTATGGTATCACATACCTCCCGCCAAAATTTAAGGACGGCTAGGCACTCCCATGTGATTCGTAGGAAGGTGGCTGCTTCACGTTGACACATCCAGCAGCGTGAATCCATTTGCGGCTTTAATTTATGTAACTGTTATGGGTACCATAAAATCGATGCAGGAATTTAAAATGTATAAGTCTCGACTTATAGTTTGGGGACAGATATCGTAGTTGTGAGCAGCAGAATGACCATTGCTCATCCGTGGGTCCGTCTTCTAACTCTGTCCTCCACTGTTCCAGAGCTTTTGGAGTAGTCCATGGGGTATGTGACTGCGTGAGAGTATATAGCCTGGTGACCAATTTATGTGAGGATGGTGTGACCAGTAAATGTTCTAATGGCTGCGTAATATCAGGGGATGATGGGAAAGAAGGGTACATCATTTTGCAGGCGGCCCTCAATTGATAATATAAGAGTAGTTCTATAAGTGGTGTTTGCGTGTTGTCCTGGCCGGAGGGCAGTGTCAGGAATGTGTCTTGTGGATAGAGGTCGCCTAGCGTTGATATACCCATTTTACCGGCCTGATCTTTTGCACCTGTTTCATGTAAGAAGGGAAAGTGTGGATGGAACACAAGTGGTGTGGAGGGTGCATATAACAGAGGGGGTAGCTGTCCGCTTCCTCAAGCCTTCCCAAGCCCAAAGCAAAGTTTCAACTGTGTTGATCTCATAGGTATTTCTACGGTAGGGTTGATATACAGCCACGTGCAGTGGGATGGGGTCGGCTATGTCCCTCTCAGTGGCCACATGAGGTTGGAACGAGATTTGATGTATCCAATAATGAAGAAATTGTGCTTGCCCACTTAGCGCATAAAGTTTGTGGTCGGGTGCCCCTAGTCCCCCTTTGATAGTCAGCAAGTCCCAGGCTAACCTGGGTAGGCCTCCGGCCCAGGCCACAGCTATCGTGATAGATCACAGAGATTTAAAAAAGGCTTGAGTCAATGGTATCAGTATATTCACAAAAAGATATAGCAATTTAGGGAGGACAATTATTTTAAGTATGGCAATTCTACCTTCCAGCGTCAGAGGCAGAGTGGGCCAGAATTTAGCCTAGTCCTCAAACCAATCTAGTAATCGACTTAAATTTAAGCGCCAGATTTGTTGTAGGTCTTTGCTGAGCCAGACACCAAGATATTTCACGGCATCATCCGCCCATGTCAGCGGGAATTCCAAAGTGGTAGCCAGTGGGGCATCTGTGAAGGGCAGGATTGAGGACTTAGACCAATTGATTTTTATGCCAGACATACCGCTGAAGCGGAGGACTTCCTGCAGTACAGGATTAGGTTTTCGTCCGTTTTCCTAATATATAGTGTAATGTCGTCAGCATACATTGAGATAATGAGGTTTATATCCGTAAATACTAGACCTCGGGCAGAGTGATGCTGGTGAATTCTGTCAGCCAGTGGCTCCATTGCCACTGCAAAAAGTAGTGGTGATATGGGACATCCCTGCCTGGTTCCACGGGTGATTGGAAAGGGATCAGAAATAACCGTTCGCTGTTAGCCGGGCCGTGTTTTGGTACATAATTTGCTAATTATTTTGACAAAATTGGTTCTGAAGCCTAATCCACTACCTAATACTTACCTTAAAACTGATAACACTATTTTCCTCCATAGGATAAATTTGACTGTTTTTCTTAAAAAAAAGTTTCTAAGTGTGGAGTTTGAAAACCTAAAGATATTTTTTTAAATTGTACTAACTAACAAAAACAATCTTACTAACCTGTTTACAGGAAATGTCCCAGTGTAGTATCCAGGTATAGTACACTGTTTAAGAAAAGTAATCTCAAAAGTAACTCACCTGTAATTTTACTCAAAATCCTATACAAAGTATATGTACTGTATTCTGAAAAGCATTGCATTATCAGTAACACTACTGTAATCAAATCAAAGTGCATTTACAATTGCAATCCAACTGTGTAACAAACTGTATATTTACTGCAAAGTGCTTATCACTTACCTGGGCCAGGCTTGCATGGTTCTAGGAAATAAAATAACTAATAGAATGTTTTTCTACACAAACAATTGGTGTGAAGTTCAGTCGTTGAGTGTGTGAATTCATTTCACAATAAATGCTTAACACTGTCCTCTGCTAAAGCCTTACTGCTTGGCCACACTACCACAAATAGAGAGTAACGTGCTATCTAACTTTACCTCAGCTTACCTTTGGAGTTCCACTGGACTCTGTGCATGCGATATCTCACTTTGGTATAGAATATACAGAGCCAGCTTCCTACAACAATTTACAGCCAAACTCTGATGCCCAGTAGAAATGTAGCACTTCAATAGTAAACTGCTATAATTCAAATACAATTGAGCTCAATGGGGTATGTTAGGGCATTTGTGGCTGTGTTTGAATATGCTCAAGTCTCAAATCCTTTAGTGTGGACTATTTTTACAATGTGCAAGGTATTTTACATCAGTGCAAAGGTATCAGACTGAATGCTACAGTGTACCAAGCTGGCTAGAGTACACATTCTATACCTCAGTTTTTCTTGGACCCTTGGTTCAAGAGTTGCCCACTTTGTAAGTTTGAGACTAGATGGTTGTGAATCTACAAAAACAGTCACAAAAAGTAAAGTCACCACAAGCCCACCAAATAAAATTATCAGGGTCCCCTCCAAGTCCAAGATGTGCACTACAGGGGCCAGGTGCTAGTTCTAAAATTCACAGAGTCTTTTTAAATTCAGTTGATGGTGCTTTGGAAAGAGACATATTGGAAACTGAGGTGGTAGAAAGAAATAAGGGATCAAAATGCTCAGAAAGTTAGTTGAAGTGGGAGACTAATGGTGCCGATGTACTTGCGCCTCAGTGTATGCACACTCAGGTTGCAAAAGTTCAAAAGGCTTCATCGTGAAATGAGCAGGTCAGATGGCAATGACACCCTAAGGATAGGGGCACCCATTACATCCACTACACCATCAGTTGGGACTTCTTTTTACAGTCAGGGTGTTACCACCACTTTAAACAACAATACATCTGGAACTGTAATGGTTCAAATGACATTGTAATCAGGGAGATCAGAGCTAAGTGGGGCACTGGCCTAAGACATAGGGGGATGAGGAAACCTACTGAAGCATATATGTAGATGGAAGCCACAAAGTCATGGTTAGTACAAGGCAGATCCGGAAGGATTCTGCAAAGGAGTCAACCGAACTCGACTCGAGCACGCCACACTTATGGCAGTTGGGCCGGTCCCCGGGTAACAAAGGGGGCGTGCCGGGCGTTGCACACAGTGTGACATGGCCGATGTCCGCCCCCCCCCCTCTCGCCGTGATTGGGAGTCGTGGGGGTGACCCGGAACCACGCAAGTGCTTCCGGGGCAAACAAGCCCAGAAACTCGATGAAGCCAGATTTTTCCATTTATTAGTGGCTAAAAGCAGCTGTGGAGTGGAGGGACAGTCTTTTCCTGCGCTGCTCCACAGCCAGATCTCCACGCCAGCTCATGTCTCCACGACGGAGACCTTCTCTTTTTCTTTGGAATCATTTTTGAGCTGGGTTTTTCTCGTGTAGCAAGGCGGTGTGGAGTTTAACTGTAGGGCAACAGAATCACTATTTTGCTTGGGGTGTAGAATGTGCCAGTGGGGACGGCAGCGTCTAGTGGTACAACAGCCAACAAGACAGGACAGTAACCTCCCAAAACAAGTTCGACTTCGGAGGATGACAAGGAAAAGAAGCAGGAGACTGCAGTAACAGTTATGGCACAGGAATTACCAAGCTTAGCTTTTGGCGAACTGTGATCATCCAGGGAACGGCTGGGTAGGCACATCTCTCAGGAGGTGAGAGAAAAGATTTGGAAAGGGGAATATATAAACATGTTTGTTTTGCTACTGGATAACACGGATAAGGAAGAGGCAAAAAGAACAAAGAGTGGGTGTACCCTAGAGAATGCGCCATTTTGTCTAACTAGAAAAAGATTGAGGAAACACTGGTTATCTGGATAAAAGGTTTCTCTAATTACCATGCGATAATGGTTTTGCGCTTCCCGGTTTTAGGAGCACAGATGGCATGCTACCAAAATAGGATAGCCTGTGCGCATGATTTGATAAATTGTTTAGATCCCCAAAACTGCAGATTATTTTGCAAGGGTGCATCAGGGGTGAAACGTTTTTTCTACAGGACGGTGTTCATCTCTCAAAAAATTGGTAACAAAATTTTACTTGAACACTTACTAGCCTGGTTGGAGGAGACACAGAGCAGGGCATGGCGCGAAGGGGGGCCAGATAGTCGGCCAACTATGCTGGCCTGGTAAGGTCATGATTGGTGGGCAATTTTACGGTCCTTAGTAGGCATCACCATTGTCAATGGGGACGCCTAGGGAGAGAGGGGGACAGTGGTCTCTAATGGAACTTCAGGGGACAGTTACAGCCGGTAGGCTTGAATGGTGCGGGGGAGGGGAAGTTTCGCTTCTGGTAGGCTATTTGGGCAACCACGGCACAAGCGCATGGGCTCAACAACTTGGCATAACAGCACAACTCATTGGAGATAATATTTGAGGGCATAGGGGGTGCCCCGGGGAGGTAACCTTCTGGGGAACTGGGCCTCCTGCACAAGGTCACTCCAGTAGGAGGGAGGCACCTAGCATGTTCTTGGACCAGTCATGACCTTGCCCGTAGACTCATTTCGGGATACGCAGGAAAGGAATAATGTAGTTCATTTAGTTTATGACAGGAATGGCTATGGACTAGATAACATGTTAAAGTTAGCCATCTGAAAATACTGTACATATTAATGTAACCGTATTTTGGTGTACTGATGTAGTGAATTGATGGACGGGTCTTTTTTGCGTATTATATATATTGTAAGTATGAAATTTTAATCTCTTCGTTATGACTTGAATAAAATACGGCTGGGGTTTTTACGACCCTTAACCCATGGCACTGTGTTGATATGCATTGATGCCTCGGGGAAGAGTGGAAGGGTTTGGGACCCCAAAGCGGCAACAAGTGTTTTAGAGGAATGGATGTGTCGGGGGAGGGGACTCGGCAATACTTGGCCATAAGGCTCATCACGCTGCTTCGGGTTCTTCCTGGTTAGCAGACCTGTGCCTCCACAATGGGCAGAACAGCTTTCCGTTCTTCCTGGTCACAACAG